>NC_060139.1:379455009-379757259 GCF_021461385.2 Schistocerca piceifrons
AGCAGCGACAGTGTGTGGCCATACGGGGAGATGAACGACGGCGGTGTTTGCCCACTCGAGCGATTACGTCTAGGCAACTAGAGGGCCCTGGCTCAAAAACCGGCCCAGCATAAAGGTGACCAGCGGCAGATGGTAGTCACCGAAAGAGTGGCCCGCAGGCAGGATGGTGCTGAGTCGACCGACTCCAGACTTAGTACTGACAGCGGCCTGCAGTTGGTGAAGACAGCGTCCAGTGGCAGCTCGCTGCTCATCTCAGTTCGGAGACTGCGTGGACCTTCTCTCGTCATTATTGACTGTCGATGACTGAGACTCAGTCTAAATTTGGCAGTATATGGGGAAACCTTGTGTGATACTGGTTTCTAAACGGTGGCGATTTTGTCCACCAAGTTCAAAGAGCAAGGTCAAACCGTTTTGCAACCATTTCGTCATTACTCTAGTTTTCCTGTCATATCAGCACAGTCCCGGAGGTACTGTAACGGTATCGCAACTTCTTCTTTCAGAATCCCTGGTCGGCAACATATGCAGTGTCAGCATACTGAATATATGTTCTGCAAATAGTCACTGAGATGTCTTGTGACCCACCTTCTGACATCCTTTTCTGAGCAGGACCCAATGTGTCCATTTCAACAGGTGGAACTACGGCGCAACAAGTTTTCTCTCCCCTTCAGAAGTTTCGGTTTACTGGATCATCATATGTTGACATTTCTGGAAATATTCTTAACAATAAATTTCACAAAATTCGACATACAGGGGACGGACAAAAGTATGGATGCACCAGAAACGCAAGACGTTACCACGCCTTATATTGTGTAGGAGAAGGTTTAGCATTCAAAACAGCTTCCATTCGTCTCAGAATGGTTAAATACAGCTCTTATAGGGTTTTAAAGTGACTCTTGTGTCATTCTTCATGCGAAATAAAGTTCAGATGACGATCACAGAGACTGAATTATTACTTTCGAAAAATAAGTTTTCTCTGTTTTTGTTTGGTGCTCTGTAGTGGTAATTGAAAAATAAATTATCATCAGAAGAAATTGACTAATGTGCCATTAATCAAAAGAACCAGCCAAGTAAAAAAAATGATGTTTAAATGATCACACGGCACAGATAAATTTCCCACAAACAGAGACAAAATTAATAATTCAAGATTTTATCTAACCTGCTTTCATACCGTGTAATCGACTGAACGCACACATCGTTTTCTGGCCGTATGCCGATCTTTAATATTGCGCGTTATACACAGAAGTGCTACCCGGAAACTGTATTTATAAATCGGCTTAACAGATCTCAAGGATGCACGAGTGGCTGCTACAAATTCGAACATCTATGATGTTCGGCAGCGTCCAGCCATCGGTATGTCGGGAGTCTTCCAGTTCTCGTAGCGAAGCATAGAAAAATTGGCAAGCAAGATCAATGTTGTTTAAATTAAACATTACTAAACAATTACAATTATTCATATATTGACGACACTGTTACATAGATAAATACTTTACACACCTTAAAAGTATCTTTCGAGTACAAAATCATTCGAGAGAGCGATCATTAAGAGAGAGATGTAGACAGGGGGCGAGCCAGACGCTGCTCGTGTTTATATACAAGTCGACAACTGAAGGATATTTTACTGTTAGTTTTCCTCAGTCTCTTCCTTTTCTGGACGCCTCTTGCGTCGAAAAATGTTCGAGAGACTTCGTTGCGCTCCTTCTCGGCGCGGCTGGTTGCACAAAATTGGACTGTTGACGCCGCTTGCACTGCGTCTGATACATTATCCGGCAATTAAAAAATACAGTTGGTCTCTATAACACCTGAACGCTCTCTCACATTTACGAATTCACTACAGTTTTACACTAAAAGACAATTTAAACACTATACACGCAATTAATACAGAAACACAAACTTCCTTTCCTCAGTTTAGATAAATTATTTTACTTTTAAGGCTTACATTTATTTACAAATAAAAACATACATTTCAAGAGGGACTGCGATCACGCAAAGTAGACCGCAAACGCTTGAAAATACTGAGCTTTGGTGACTGAGGTGGTCAGAGTAACTGCGACAGTTCTTCCTGGTGCTCGCAGGACCAGCCCTGGACGATGCAAGATGTGTGATCACGGGACCAGCCATTTCGCAACACAACATGCCAGTGGGAAACAAAGATTCAATCCTAGGAATGACCTGATCAGCCAAGATGGTCACATAATCCTTGGCAGTAACACGACCTTGCATAGTAACCGTGGTAGTCATGGAGTACCATGATACGGCTGCCCAAATCGTTACTGTACACCTGCTACGTTCCACTCTTGGGACGTAAACGCGGTCAGAAGTTGAAAACTCCATGAAGCAAGACTCATGCTACCAAATTACTTTCTTCCATTGCTCCATAGTCCTGGATTTATGGCTTCGGTTCCACATTTTCCTGTTACCAACATTTGAATATCTAATGGTTGCTAGTCGTGCCATCCTCTGCTTACATAGATGCTGTTGTTTTGGTGTAGACAGGGCTCACAAGTGCTACGTTTTCTGCAGTGACTTCAGCAGCCTTCATCCACGTACTTTTCGTTACAATCCTCTTCAGTGCCTGTCTGTCACGAACACTCAACACATCCTTTCGTTCACTTTTTGACTTAGTGTATGATGTTTTTCCGCTTTCTCTGTATGTAGAATAAATCCTCGATACGGTGCTTCTTGAAACTCATACCACTTCGGTTATTTTAGTTATGGAAGCACCCACATACGAGGACCAAAAATCTCCCCGAGTCCAAATTCACTTAACTCCGACATAATGGGCTCACAACTAAAAAAAACATTTTTCTGATCACGGCTGACAGATACAACGTATTGACAACAATGTGGAAGTGCCGTTAGTGGTCATATGCAAAAGCACCACCTGCAGTCTTTGCTAGCATTTTCATTTATGTTCAAGTAAACAGAGCATTTCTCTCTATTTTTACATATTTTTGTAGTACGCCTGTATATTCTGTATTCTAGCCCAGCGTTAACCACAGCGTCCAATGTCTGTTTATTAAATAAATTACTATTTTCTAATGTTACCGCAATATGCTAGCAGAATGCAGTGTGAGCTCAACTGGTCAGGTGGGTTCCGCCTAAAGTAGATACCTATTACAGGAAGTACAGTCAGAACCACTAAGATCAAGCTCTCGTTGGTATGGCCGTACACAGTGGTTCCTCATGGTATGCTGTACGTGCTGGGCATCTAGTTCGTGGTAATGCGTCCATATTGACTTGTTGTTTGACTACTGGACTTCCTTCGTTTTTTATCCTTAATCCGTTGACGCATCAAGTAACGAACTAGAAAAATTATATTACGAAACTGTTTCTTCTTAACAAAATTCCTTAACAAAACTTCTTAAAGAGGGAATCATCTTACTCAATAATTTGTTCATTTTCGACATTACGTCTCGTTTTTCTTGTGGTTTCTTAAGTCGCTCCATATTACATCATTATAACTTTGTCTTTGCAACAAAAGCTTCCCATAACTTCTCCCAGGAAAAACATCCCTACAACTATGCTCACACAAAAACCACATTACAGATTGAATCCTTTTGGCAGTGCTCTGCTACCGTACACACTCCAACGCTAGAGCGCACAAGTTGAACCTTAAAGACTTGGTACGTCCTTAACGACAGGATAACCTTGTGGCAGTGTGTCATTGGCAGCAATCTTCCCTAGGCAGAAGAATGTCCCATTCAGTTCCACTGTGCGCTGCGAACGACCAGTTTTCACACGACTTTTCTCTTACTCTGAGTACGTACCACATCGCAAGTATCATCAGCTTCATGAACCTCCTGAACCTCAGGCAGACGTTCCTGAAACTATGCTCCCTCGACAGCCCGGCCACTAGACTTACAAGACCTTTTCCTCTTTCCTTTCTCACCCTCTCACCCATGCGTCTGTACCACACCTTTATCCGCAATATTTGCACCATAATTAACGCCATCAATAGTTTCCTGTGGATTCTTTGTAGCTGCTCCAACAAAATTATCGTCTGCACTTAAAGTACACACAACGCAAAAATCATTAGCACATGTGCTTCCATGCACATACCCATCCACGATCACTCGACGGCCTGCACGCAACATCCATTATCTCCAAACTGAGACTGAGTGAATATATACGAGAGCAAGATCCTTATTTTCAGTAGTTTTGTGCAGTGTGAAGTTTTGAAACCGTTGAGTAGGGCGGAGACAAATATATACTCTTCGTTGTAACGTTTAGTGTTAATTGGTTTTGTTAGCAGAGGAATATTTTCTGACGCAGTCCGAGTCCAGAACTGCACCTTTATTTATGATTTTTATGCGGGTATTTCAAATTTTCCGGGGATTTTTTTATTTTATCTACTTGTTCCAATGGCTCATCATAGACGAACTGTGAGTACTGCCCTGCAAGGTAATTATAACTTTCTCTATTTGAGGCGGTGTAAACGGAAACTTTTTACCGTATGGGTACACAGCCTTAAACGAATGATTTTCAGACTCTGCTGCGCAGGATTTTAGTTGCCAGTAGTGTCTGTGTCATGATTTGCCTTTAGGCGACAGTATTGGTATGGAGACGTAAGGCGGAAACAAAAGCACGAGAGTGAACTGCAGCTGCATACAGACAATACGTGTCTGGACAAGGTGGGTAGGCATTTTCTCGTAAAGCTGTTTTATGAAATAAGAGCATTAGTTCTGGTGATCTTCGTGAGAATTGACGCATGAAAGGAATTCGGAGTGGTCCTCTTTCCGCACCGGAGTTGAAGATTATTCGGGAATTCGAATTAACCTGCGATTTGGACACTGCGTCTGGGAGAGGCCGGCGGCAGTTACGCCACAAATTTTTGAAGAAGTCGCTGTTGCCATGGCTGAGAATCTGGGCGCAGTAAGTGATCTTCAAGCAGTGCGCGAAGTGTTTAATGACAGCTGAACATTCCAATGTCCGCCGTTGTTTTGAGCAGCAGTAGAGCAATATCTAGCGCAGTTCCAGGATGTCGTGGGTGCAGATGGTCGCCACCCTGAGCAACGGCTGTAACCTGGAACGTAACACACTGTGCGTAATTAACGAACTTTAGGCGAATGTGCTCCTTTCAATGGTTTGTTTGTTATTTCTCCTCCGCGTGTCCTTACAAAGCTCATGCAAAGTTTCGTTCTCCTGCGAGCACCCGTTTTTCATGGGGGCCCTCACAGGTAGCAAAGGTTTAATTATAACCACCAAGTATTAATGAACTTAGTGCTGGGGATTGAATACTGTTTAACTGATGCATCTTTTTTAAGTACAGAAAGAAGTCGTCACAACGGTTCCAGTTCTTTTATAGTGAGTCTTGGACAACACCTTGTAGACTGCGGTTTTTAATGAGATGCCTCTTGTTTACGTCTATTTTTACGGACTGGTGCTATGGTCGCTTCTTCCCACTCACATGACATTCTTTCTTCGTCGCTAGTATTTAATAAACACACAACTAATATCATGGGATTTATTCTTCCACCTTCATTTACATGATTTCAAAGGATACTGACTTGTTGACTAGTCATCCGCCCCCGGTAGCTGAGTGGCCAGCGCGACAGAATGTTGATCCTGAGGGCCCGGGTTCGATTCCCTTCCGGGTCAGAGATTTTCACCGCTCAGGGACTGAGTGTTGTGTCGTGCTAGTTGCCGAAGTGGCGTCAAATCGAAACACTTACACACGGCGAACTGTCTACCCGACGGGAGGCCGTAGCCACACGATATTCATTCATTGACTATTCGACACGTCTACATCGTTTTTTAAGTGTTAAAATACGCAAAATATTTTTATAACTGTCCGTAACAGTTAAACCCCATATACTGGCAAATTTCAGATAATCTAGGTAGAAAGACTAAAGATTCCACATCCTCCAGTCAGATGGTGAAAGAAAAACCCTCGTATGATGTAGAACGTGACGTTTTACATTGTGTAAAGCAAAGGAGAGAGAGTCCATGCTAGAAACACTAGAAATCAACAAACATATGACACATTATCCCAGCTTAATATCAAATAACCAAACAAATTTTCGTCTCTCCTCTCTTTTAAAATAAATTTTAGTCATAAATAAAAGGTTTAAATCTAAACTGATTTTTTTTCCGTCAACTGTTGTATGTATCTCTAAAAAGCTTCCGTGCAAATTACATCTGTGTACATCGCACGTCATTGTATCTATGTTTGCGACATTCAGTTGTTACCTGAGGACGGCCTAAGAAGTCGCAAACCGGTTCGTGACCAAATTAATACAATTTTCCAGAGCGGCAGGAACTGTTTCCTATCTAAAATTGTAATCATGCTCTACCAAGCACCAACGGAAAATTCAGTTATACATTTCTTGTCTGGTGAGTAAAACATCAACTACTCATATACAAGTTGTTTATTCATCTTAGTTCATTACGGGAGTTTTGAATATGAAGAAGAAACAGAAACTTAGACAGTTGGAGACTTCACTGATGAGGCAGACACGCCTGCCAGCCTAGCGGTCCCCTACTCGCGGCAGTGGCAGACGCCCTCGTCGCAGTGTCCTCCCCTGTACCCTCTGTTCATCGCGATGCAGCGGACGGCGCACGCCGAGTCCGCCACGCCGAAGGCGCTCAGCGCGTCACACGTGAAGCGCACGTGGCGGTCGCCGTGGTGCTCCTCCTCCACTGGTGCTGGAAAGGACAATCCAGTGAGTAATAACACGTAATTAAGATATTGTTAATAGTAACAAACAGCCACTCTCAAACTGGTGTGAGCATATTTGTAAAATATGGACTATTTGATCCAAATTTATAGACCACTCTTAGGCCCTAGATTTTATTCTTGAAGTTGAAATCTTCTTTCTGCAGTACTAACTATAAACGAGTGAATACAAATGTTTGTCTTTTCTTGTTCTTATTTGAAATATGACGATGCTTTTATGGATATCACTGTGAATAACAAACGGAATGATCACATTCGTTTAATCGCAGATAAAGCGGGTGGCTGATCTCAGTTCGTTGCTGTGATGCTAGGAAGAACCTTTCAGGGAAGAAATGAGATTTCTCACAGACCACCATTACGAACTCTCCTACTACATTGATCAAGTGTGTGGGACCCGTGCTAGGTGGGACGAAAAGCGGATGTAGAAAGTCTACGAAGACGAGCAGCATGAATGGTCACTGGTATGTTTGACCTGTGGGAAAGTGTCACAGGGAATCCTTGCACAGGTAGACACTTGGCTACAGATACCATCGCGAGAAAAGACACTTACACTGTTTAAAATTACAACCCTTCAATGCTACAACGTATCTAACTTTTTAGGCCTCTTCAAATATCTTCCAACACAACGGACGATTCGACTCCTCTCCTTGCATCTTCTTCAGGATCACCTGTTAGCTTAACTCTGTCAGACACAAGTATCGCTTTCACTTATAAAAGAGTTATCCCAGATTTGTTTCACATAGGTGGAGTTATTGAGTAAAATTTTTAGGGCTAGTGTTGGTGGGCTAGATTGAGGGGATACGTAACGATAACAGGCAGAGAAGGAGAGAGGGGAAGGATTATCAAAATATTAATGTCGTTCCGCAGAGGTAGCTTCCCGGTCATTGTTTGTATCCCACATAAGCCGTGACTGCGTATTAACTTCCTTGAAAGCAGGAAGGCACGAAGTTGAAAGCCTATAGTTGTCTTCTCTTTGAAACTCCTTCCTTCTTTCAAACACGGTTACAAATGAATGCTTCACGATAACACACAAGAACGGAATATTATTTTATCAAAGTTGGATATTGTTGAAATCTGTCTCTGATATTCAATTTAAAAGTGATGAGGGTGGCGGCAGCCTCACATAAATATTTTTAAAAAGATTTATCTCATTGTCACGGAAAGTTTCGGACCATTATGTTTAGACAGATGACTACATTCGAACAAGTGTAGCCACCTGATCCTGTGTTGCCAATGATCCAAACCGTTTTTAACAGTGTTTGTGACTAGTTTCAACCTTCTCAAATAATTTTGAACCTCAAAAATAGTACAAGGTAATGTCGAACATACACTTGTAGCTTGTGGATATATATGTAAATGTTGATGAAATGGGGAAAATACTCAAGAAAGAACTATAACTAAATCGTTAGTCGCAACACCAAGAGTCGGATGCGACGCTCCGAATATATGAAATATGAAGCTTGTCTCACCTGGGGAAGAAGAGGCCATGCTGGCAGCAACAAGCAGAGCGAACAGGAAGGCGAGCGTCGATGTCTTCATGGTGCTGTCCTCTCAGAGATGATTTGTGTCTCAGCGGCGTACCTGGATCATAATCCTCTTCACCAGGCGACGGTATATATAGCGGCTGCAGGTGGGTTCGGTGCTTCCCAGCCCCTCAGACAGTGTAAACGAAATGCAATTAGCAGTGTTCGGTGCACCTGTGTCACCTCCTTGTAAGGTGTGCATCGTCTGCCTACAACAGGCGCTACGCAACGGCGCTTCTAGCGGAACTGCTTGCCATGTGTCATGGTCCTGTTTTCAACGAACAAACCCAGAGCACCAGCAACACTGACCCACAATATTCTATCGTAACGCAATCTGACTGCTCAAGAAAGTTATAATCTGACTTCAAATAATTCATGCAAAAGAATGACCCTGAATAAGAAGCAATGCTGACAATAACCTATACATTTCATTAAGCACTTACCTCACAAAAATCTTCATTACGCGAACTACTGCAATACAACGAGCTTCAATACTGCCAGCTAAATAAAAAAATCTAACTACTAAAGCCACTAAATACTATTAGGCGTGTGGTTAGCAAAGGAAGGATTTTGTTGCACACCAAATTATGTATTTTTTACCTTAATAATGTGACATCCAGTTCAAACACGGATATAAATCGTCCCTAACATCCAGCACAAATATATGTAATCACGAATAATTTTCAATCAACAAGTCGAATACCTCCAGATCGTTAGCCTTCGCTAGCACTTCAGACCTCTACCCTCCATCAATGCTAACTTCTCACATCTAACACCCATCACTGCTGGCTGTTCACCACCAACTGTTCAACAATACTTTCATCACTGCTGGTGACATACTTACAACTGCCCAACACTACTTGCGATTAACTTCCAACAAACGAGTCCAACCAGCCACAGGGTCTTTTACAAAGAAAGCGCAATCAGAGATCCAATGCCAAGCGCTACACAGCGCTGCCAATACAGAAGCAGCCCACTTACAAGTTTCTATGTAGACGTAGATATAGATGTAGATGTGGATGCTTGAATAGCTAAGTCGGTGTAGCACTTTCCTGTGAAAGACAAAGGTCTCAAGTTCGAACCCGTTCCGGTACGCATTTTTTATTCACACCTTATTCTCATTGAGTCAGTTTTGATACTTTTAAAATTTCATACCCTCTGTTTTTCAGTCTGTTCTACATTAGTACTCATTCATACTCATTCAAGAAAGGATTTCGTATGGAAGTGGCTGCATCGAGAATGAACTTTCCACTCTGCTGCGGAGTGTGCTCCATTTCTCCTCTATGTCCTTCCTTTGAGGTGTGCTAATACAGCATAGTATGCGGGAGACTTCTGTGAAGTTTGGAGGTTTGGGAGAGGTTTTGGCGGAAATGAATCTTTGATGGTCGGTCGCTAACCCAGCCTGGACAGCTGACTCGGTAAGAGCACTGCTCACGAAAGGGGAGACTCTAGGACGAGAAACCCGTTATTAATTACCGACAATATTCTAACAAGCGCAAATTCATCTGTAGAGAGTAAAACCTACGCTGAACATCCACCGCTGTTTTAGAAGGTAATAAATGTTTATTTTAAGAGGAACACAGACATCGGCAGCAATTCAGCATGGAAATAAATTCATTGGCGACAAGTGAAAATATGTGCCGGCCGCCACTTGAACTTAGATTCCCATCTTTACGCGAGCGGGTGCCTTAACCGCCTTTTCTTTCTTTTTTTTGCGACTTAAACTGTTTTTGGTGTATGTACGTTTTTACTGCAGACATTTTTAATTTTACAAAAGTGAATGTAATGGGGAAAGCGTACAATCGATTCGTACATTATGTACGATCATTACCAAATTAACAAACAATAAGATCAAATAGAACGTTACCCAAGTGGAAAATAATGATGCGCAATTACCATCTATAAGAAACAAAACATAAATGGAATTAAAAACGCCCTCCTGGTGAAACAAACAAATTGGAATCCGTGCTCCGCCAACTTGTGGCTAAAGGCACTCAGAATCCCAAGTTAATCACGCATGTTCCGGGCACATCTTCTACAAGCATATTCCATTTTTCCGGTACACTAGTTCGAGTCCTGGTGTTACAAACTCACACCAAAATCAGTTTCTCATACCCGGGACACCGCAGTTGCCACGAGGACGAAGAAGGCACTACCACGAAGTTAGCATGATATTGAGCGTACCTTTGATTGCGCATGAGAAAGGTAAAACGATCTCTAGGGAATATCTGCACATTCTTATTTCCTTCACAAAACAAGTAAGAGATCGATAGGTCTTTTATTCAGTTCACCATATAGGTTGGTCTTTGTACGTAGCAAATAAGTCGCATCTGGGAACAGAAGTGACTTTGGTCCAGTGGCACGGGGAGCGATACATGGAAAGAAGGCAAGCATTTTCTGAATCAACCGCAGAAGGTCTACACGTCAGTCGATGTTCATCCGTGCCAAGCGTGTGACAATGGGTGGTGGTGAGGGGGATGGGGGGGGGGGGGCGACAAGGCGGCAAATCGATCGTGTTCATGGCATGTAGACGAAGTTATGTATTTCCCATTAACAACCATAAACCAGGTCACATCAGCGTTCGTGTCGAAGAGGACGTGGTGCACGGAACGACAGGCCACGAATCATGCGACCATTCGATGTCGACTTTCCACCACATCCAGAGTATGATCTCTCGTCGTTAGGCCACAAATATCGCTTTAGGATGCTAGTACGAGGCAAGTCAATATGTACATAACTGTACTCGATGAGTAAGCTCGTGACATGTGGGAAGAAGGCAGAAACAAGTGCTGCTGCAACAGGCGTCACACGAGAGGAAGGGACTAGTTCATCGATCAGGCTTCCCGTTAATCCGGTTGGCTAGCTGGTCCACGATTTAATCATTCTACTTACATAAGTGGTATTTGCTCTTTCATGGACGTTAGCAAGACCGAGGCGACTGTGTAGAGGAGAAAGAGTTAGCGTGCCATAGCGGACGTTGATGATAACACCCGTAATTACAAATTAGCCACACACCGCTTGCAGTCTGTGTTCTATTTCCTTTTGCATCGTCAAAATCTGTGCAAAATGTGGTAGTCGCGGAGCCAGATGAATGTTTACAAAATCTACCCGTTGTGTCATGTTTAATGTTCGCTGAAGATACCCACGAACGTTCGTGCGGATCACTCTAAGAAGGCGTTTATAGTTAAGTGATGCAATTAGCTCTATATCGTATGTGAAGGTGATTGACAAACATCTGATATTGTTCAGAAATGACAATGTGGTCATACTATCTGCTGGAAGACTTCTGCCACCGAACTTAGAACCAGACATCGTCAGATTCACGGGGTTTCCCACAGCAGTTCCGAGATGATTGATCCATTCCAGTGCTCTCTCACTTCGTCCCCAGATTGAACCAAGAACACCAGGTCATCTGCGTAAGCACAACAGATGAAAGCATGCCCGCCACACGGCTATCGACCAGTACTCGCGACGTCGCAACTCGGAGGAGTCCCAAGAGGATTTATATAAACGTGTGGATGAAGGCTATCCTTCACAGGGCGTTCTACAGAAAGTCGAAACTCATTCTATGAAAAGAGTGTCCGATATCCATAGTCACCAAGGCACCGCGAATGAGGCAGGCTGCTGCCAGGTCTACGATGTCAAGAGAATCGCTGAGCGCAGTCTGAAAGTTACTGTCACCATCAAAGCACGTTTGATCAATAGAGATGATTTGAGGAAGGAAGCGCCGTAGTCGGGCGGTAACGCCAGCCGCTGTGGCCGAGCGGTTCTAGGCGCTTCAGTCCGGAATCGCGTTGCTGCTACGGTCGCAGGTTCGAATCCTGCCTCGGGCATGGATGTTTGTGACGTCCTTAGGTTCCTCACCACTACCCATTGTCACACGCTTGGCACGGATGAACATCGACTGACGTATAGAACTTCTGCAGTTGATTCAGAAAATGCTTGCCTTCTTTCTATGTATCGCTCCCCGTGCCACTGGACCAAAGTCACTTCTGTTCCCAGATGCGACTTATTTGCTACGTACAAAGACCAACCTATATGGTGAACTGAATAAAAGGTCTATCGATCTCTTACTTGTTTTGTGAAGGAAATAAGAATGTGCAGACATTCCCTAGAGATCGTTTTACCTTTCTCATGCGCAATCAAAGGTACGCTCAATATCATGCTAACTTCGTGGTAGTGCCTTCTTCGTCCTCGTGGCAACTGCGGTGTCCCGGGTATGAGAAGCTGATTTTGGTGTGAGTTTGTAACACCAGGACTCGAACTAGTGTACCAGAAAAATTGAATATGCTTGTAGAAGATGTGCCCGGAACATGCGTGATTAACTTGGGATACTGAGTGCCTTTAGCCACAAGTTGGCGGAGCACGGATTCCGATTTGTTTGTTTCACCAGGAGGGCGTTTTTAATTCCATTTATGTTTTGTTTCTTATAGATGGTAATTGCGCATCATTATTTTCCACTTGGGTAACGTTCTATTTGATCTTATTGTTTGTTAATTTGGTAATGACCGTACATAATGTACGAATCGATTGTACGCTTTCCCCATTACATTCACTTTTGTAAAATTAAAAATAAAGTGTGCAGTAAAAAAATACATACAACAAAAAGAGTTTAAGACGCAAGAAAAGAAAGAGAACGCGGTTAAAGCGACCGCTTGCGTAAAGATGGAAATTCAACTTCAAGTCACGATCCGGCACATATTTTCACTTGTCGCTATTGAATTTATTTCCATGCTGAATTGCCGATGATGTCTGTGTTTCTCTTAAGTTAAACATTTATTACCTTCTAAAACAGCGGTGGCTGTTCAGCGTTTTCTACGGCTGAATTTGCGCTTTTTAGAATATTCTCGGTAATTCATAACGGGTTTCTCGTCCTAGAGTCGCACCTAGGATCTCCCCTTTCGTGGGCAGTGCTCTTACCGACTCAGCTGTCAGGACTCTGTCAGCCACCGACACTCAAAGATTTAGTTCCGCAAAACCTTCGCCGCCACCTCCCCCACCTCCCAAACATCGTTTTTCAATTTGTTATGATCTTCTGATGACTTTACTAGACGATAAACGACAGCCGCGTCTGCAAACACTCTAAATTGGTTCCTCAGATTGTCTCTTAAATCATTTTCGTAGATAAGGAACAACAGGGGGCCTATACCACTACCTTAGGGAACGCCAGACATCACTTCTGTTTTAGTCGATGACTTTAGTTAGTAACGTTAGTAACAACGAACTGCGATGCCTCCGAGAAGAAATCACGGATTCAGTCACATAACTGAGACGATTTACTATAAGCACGAAATTTTATTACAAGCCGCTTGTGAGGTGCAGTGTCAGAAGCCTTCTGCAAGTCCAGAAATACGGAATCAACTTGAAATCGCTTGTCAAAAGCACTCAGCACTTCGTGGAACTAAGGAGCTACTTGTGTTTCACAAGAACGATATTTTCTAAATCCGTGTTGACTCCTCAAGTTAGTCCACAATGTTCGAACACACTTTATGTTCCAGAATCCTGCTGCATGCTGACGTTAATGATATGAGCCTGTAATTTAGTGGATTACGTATATTGGTGTGACCTGTGCAACTTTCCAGTCTGGGTATGGATCTTTCGTGGAGCGAGCGTCGGTATGTGATTGTTAAGTATTGAGATATTGCATCAACATACTCTGAAAGGGGTCTTATTGGTATACGGAACTGGACAGGAAGATTTGCTTTTATTGAGTAATTTGACCTGCTTCATCAGTCCGAGGACATCTACTTCTACGTTACTGAGGTTGGCAGCTGCTCTTGATTCGAATTCTGGAATATTTACTTCGTCTTCTTTGCTGAAGGAGTCTCCGAAGGCTGTGTGTAGTAAATTTACTTTAGTAGCACTGTCATCGATAGTATTTCCGTTGTGACCACGCAGAGAAGATATGGATTGTGTCTTGTCGCTAGGATACGTTACATACGGCGAGAATGTCTTTGGATTTCCTGCCTTGCTTCAAGACGAAGTTTCGTCGTGGTAACTATTTTAAGCATATCGCATTGAAGTCCGTGCTAAGTTTCGACCTTCTGGTTACCGCCAGTCTTGGGGACTTTGCTTTCGTTTTAATTTGGCTTGCTTTCTGCAACAGTCTTCTGACCCGTTTTGTGTACCAAGGTGGATCAGCTCCGTCGTTTGTTAATTTATGATAGACGATTCGCATCACCCATTCTTCCAGTAGTGCTAGTGCCGCAAGGTATGCAGGAGAACATCTGTGAAGTTTTTGAATGTAGAAGAAGAGGTGCTGTTGGATTTGTAGGTCTGAAGGTACGTCGTGAGTCGTCATTGGCTAACTCAGTCGGTAGAGAGCTTTAGCGCGAAAGGCAAAGGTACCAAGTACAATTACGGATGGTCACAAACTTGTAATCAAACTTGAAGTTTGAAATCAGCGCACACTGGTTGGCTGAGGGAGAATTTATTCTCCAACTCGTGAATAGTTCCAAGATAGATTATCAGGTAATAGCACGGCTCACGAAAGGTGGATTCGACTCTCAATCTCGCAAATCGATTTTAATTTCCAACTAAATTTCATATAGCGTAGTGATTCGAAATAAAAACGTCTGACTCTCCACTCTTCTATAAGTAATTGTGGAATAACATGCAGCTACTAAGCTTGGATTTTCAGATGGTGTGCTGTCAATACTCTAGAAAAATACTCCCCTCCTTCCAGAGCCAAACGTTTAAGACATGGCAGTTCCAAGTGTTGCAGTTTCCTAAAAACTACGAGATTTCTGAGTTTTTATTACTTTTTACATATTTTAAGACTGTTGCTGATGCTCTGCGTTTGTTCGTAGAAAACAGAACCATGACACGTGGCGAGCAGTTCCGCTATAAGCGTCGTTGCGCAGCATCTGCTGTAGGCAGACAATGTACACTTTACAAGGAGGTGACACTGGAGCACAGAACATTGCTAATTGCATTTCGTTTGCACTGTCTGAGGGGACTGGGAAGCACCGAACCAACCTGCAGCCGCTATATACACCGTCGCCTGGTGAAGAGATGCATGGTCCAGGTACGCCGCTGAGACACACATCGTCTCTGAGTAGACAGCACCATGAAGACATCGACGCTCGCCTTCCTGTTCACTCTGCTTGCTGTTGCCAGCATGGCCTCTTCTTCCCCAGGTGAGACAAGCTTCATATTTCATCTATTCGGAGCGTCGTTTCGGACTCTTGGTGTTGCGACGAACGATTTGGTACTAGTTCTTTGTTGAGTATTTTCACCATTTCATCTACATTTACATATATATTCCACAAGCTACAAAACTAATGACAGTATATGTTCGAGATTACCTTTTACTATTCCTTAGCCGGCCGCGGTGGCCGTGCGGTTCTGGCGCTGCAGTCCGGAACCGCGGGACTGCTACGGTCGCAGGTTCGAATCCTGCCTCGGGCATGGGCGTGTGTGATGTCCTTAGGTTAGTTAGGTTTAAGTAGTTCTAAGTTCTAGGGGACTTATGACCTAAGATGTTGAGGCCGCGATGGATTAGCCGAGCGGTCTAGGGCGCTACAGTCATGGACTGTGCTGCTGGTCCCGGCGGAGGTTCGAGTCCTCCCTCGGGCATGGGTGTTTGTGTTTGTCCTCAGGATAATTTAGGTTAAGTAGTGCGTAAGCTCAGGGACTGATGACCTTAGCAGTTAAGTCCCATAAGATTTCACACACATTTTTTAAGATGTTGAGTCCCGTAGTGCTCAGAGCCAATTGAACTATTCCTTAAGTTAAAATTTATTTGAGAAGTTTGAAACTAGTCACAAACACTGTTAAAAATGGGTTGTTTCACTGGAAAAACAGGTTCAGACGGCTACACTTGTTCAAATGTAGTCACCTTTCGAAACATAATGGTCCGAAACTTGCTGTGGCAATGAGACAGGCCTTTTTAAAAATATTTGTGGCTGGTTGCCGTCACCGTCATTACTCTTTAATTGAGTATCAGCAACAGAATGGGTAAAACAATATTCCGTTTTTATGTTACCGTGGAGTATTCATCTGTAAGAGTGTTCAAAAGAAGGAAGCAGTTTCAAGAGAAAAGACAACTATAGGCTTGCAGCTTCGTGCCTTCCTGCCTTCCAAAAAGCTAATACGCAGTCACGGCGTCCGTGGGATACAAACAACGTCCGGGAAGCTACCTCTGCGGAACGACATTAATATTTTGATAATCCTTCCCCTCTCTCCTTCTCTGCCTGTTATCGTTACGTATCCGCTCAATCTAGCCCACCAACACTAGCCCTAAAAATTTTACTCAGTAACTCCACCTATGTGAAACAAATCTAGGATAACTCTTTTATAAGTGAAAGCTATACTTGTGTCTGACAGAGTTAAGCTAACAGGTGACTCCTGAAGAAGATGCAAGGAGAGGGGTCAAAACGTCGATTGTGTTGGAAGATATTTAAAGAGGTCTAAAAACTTAGATACGTTGTAACATTGAAAAGTTGTAAACTGAAAACAGTGTAAGCGTGTTTTCTCGCGATGGTATCTGTCGCCAAGTGACTACCGATTCAGGGATTCAGCATCTCTGTGACACTTTCCCACAGGTCAACCCCAAACCAGTGACCATTCATGCTGTCCATCTTGGTAGACTTTCTACATCGGCTGTGCGTCCCACTTAGTACAGGTCGCACACACTCAATGGCTCAAATGGCTCTGAGCACTATGGAACTTAACATCTGAGGTCATCAAACCCCTATAACTTAAAACTACTGAAACCTAACTAACCTAAGGACATCACACAGATCCATGCCCACGGAAGGATTCGAGACTGCGACCGTAGAGGTCGCGGGGTTCCAGAGTGAAGCGCCTAGAACCGCTCGGCCAGACCGGTCGTCGGCCCCACACAATTGATCATTATACTAGGAGAGTTCGTACTGGTGGTCTGTGAGAAATCTCCTTCGTTCCCAGATAGGTTTTTTCTAGCGTCATAGCAACGGACTGAATTCAGCTACTCGCTTTACCTGCGACTGAATGTATGCGATCACTAAAATTCTTATTCACAGTGATATCCATAAAAGCATCGTCATATTGCAAATAATAACAATAACAGACAAGCATTTGTATTCAGTCGTATATAGCTAGTACTGCAGAAAGAAGATGTCACCTCAAAGAATAAAATATAGGGTCGAAGAGTAGTCTATAAATTTGGATCGAGTAGTCCATGTTTTACAAATATCCTCACATTCCTCACAATTGTTTGAGATTGGCTGTTTATTGCTATTAACAGTATCTTAGTTGCGTGTTATTACTCACTGGATTGCGCTTTCCAGCACCAGCGGAGGAGGGGAACCACGGCGACCGCCACGTGCGCTTCACGTGTGACGCGCTGAGCGCCTTCGGCGTGGCGGACTCGGCGTGCGCCGTCCGCTGCATCGCGATGAACAGAGGGTACAGTGGAGGACACTGCGACGAGGGCGTCTGCCACTGCCGCGAGTAGGGGACCGCTAGGCTGGCAGGCGTGTCTGCTTCATCAGTGAAGTCTCCAACAGTCTATTGCAGGCCCACCATAAATTTCTGCTTCTTCTTCAAATTCAACACTCCTGTAATGAACTAAGACAAGAAAAATATAACTGAATCTTCCGTTGGTGCTTGGAGGAGCATGATTACAATTTTAGGTAGGAAATACTTCCTGCCGCCCTGGAAAATTGTATTAATTTGGTCACGAACCGGTTTGTGATTTCTTAGGCTGTCCTCAAGTGACAACTGAATGTCGCAAACATAGATACAATGACGTGCGATGTACACAGATGTAATTTGCACGGAAGATATAAAAATTATGAGATATAGAGTCTTTCCGTATGGAAGGATTATACCTTTTTATGACACAGATATATAATTACATTAGCTAAAGACGTAAATAAACTATTTAGAGATACATAAAACCGTTGACGGAAAAAATTTCAATTTAGATTTAAATCTTTTATTTATGACTAAAACTTATTTTAAAAGAGAGGAGAGACAAAAATTTGTTTGGTTATTTGATACTAAGCTGAGATTCTGTGTCATATGTTTGTTGATTTCTAGTGTTTCTATTAGGGTCACCTCTCCTTTTCTTTACATAATGTAAAACTTCACGTTCTACATCATATGAGAGTTTTTCTTTTACCATCTGACTGGAGGATGTGGAATCTTTCGTCTTTCTACCTAGATTATCTGAAATTTGCCAGTATATGGGGCTTAACTGTAACGGGCAGTTATAAAAATATTTTACGTATTTTAACTCTTAAAGAACGATGTAGACGTTTCGAATAGTCAATGAATGAATATCGTGTGGCTACGGCCTCCCGTCGGGTAGACAGTTCGCCGTGTGTGAGTGTTTCGATTTGACGCCACTTCGGCAACTAGCACGACACAACACTCAGTCCCTGAGCGGAGA
Organism: Schistocerca piceifrons; assembly: GCF_021461385.2. Classification (NCBI taxonomy): domain Eukaryota; kingdom Metazoa; phylum Arthropoda; class Insecta; order Orthoptera; family Acrididae; genus Schistocerca; species Schistocerca piceifrons. Next base: position 379,473,587 of record NC_060139.1, read on the forward strand.
AAATCTCCGACCCGGAAGGGAATCGAACCCGGGCCCTTAGGATCAACATTCTGTCGCGCTGGCCACTCAGCTACCGGTGGCGGATGACTAGTCAACACGTCAGTGTCCTTTGAAATCATGTAAATGAAAGTGGAAGAATAAATCCCATGATATTAGTTTTGCGTTTATTAAATACTAGCGACGAAGAAAGAATGTCATGTGAGTGGGAAGAAGCGACCATAGCACCAGTCCGTAAAAATAGAAGTAAACAAGAGGCATCTCATTAAAAACCGCAGTCTACAAGGTGTTGCCCAAGACTCTCCATAAAAAAACTGGAACCATTGTGACGACTTCTTTCTGTACTTAAAAAGCATGCATCAGTTAAACAGTATTCAATCCCCAGCACTTAGTCCATTAATACTTGGTGGTTATAATTAAACCTTTGCTACCTGAGATGGCCCCATGAAAAACGGGTGCTCGTAGTACAGTGAAACTCTGCATAACATTTGTAAGGTCAGGAGGAAGAGAAATAACAAACAAACCATTGAAAGGAACACATTCGTCAAAAGTTCGTTGATGACGCACATTGTGTTACGTTCCAGGTTACAGCCGTTGCTCAGGGTGGCGACCATCTGCGCCCACTACAGCCTGGAACCACGCTAGATATTGCTCTACTGCTGCTGAAAACAGCGGCGGACAATGGAATGTTCAGCTGTCGTTAAACAGTTGCGCACTGCTTGAAGATCGCATACTGCGGCCAGCATTCTCAGCCATGGCGACAGCAACTTCTTCAAACATTTGTGGCGCAACTGGCCGTCGGCCTCTTCCAGTCGCTGTGTCCAAATCGCCAGTTAATTCGAACTCCGGAATAATCTTTTTCAACTCCGGAGCGGAAAGAGGGCCACTCCGAATTCATTTAATACGTCGATACTCAGGAAGGGCACCAGAACTACTGCTGTTGTTTCCATAAGACAGCTTTACGAGAAAACGCCTGCCCACATTCTCCAGACCAGTATTGTCTGTCTGCAGCTGCAGTTCACTCTCGTGCTTTTGTTTCAGCCTTACGTCTCCATACCAGTACCGGCGCCTAAAGGCAAGTCATGACACACACACTACTAGCAACGAAGATCCTGCAGATCACAGTCTGGACATCATTCGTATAAGGTTGTGTACCCATACGATAAATCATTTCAGTCAACACCGCCTCAAATAGCGAAATTTATAGCTACCTTATAGAGCAGTACTCACAATTCGTCTCGGATGAACCACTGCAGTAGATACAATTTAAAAAATCCGCTGAAAATTTGAAATACCCGCATAACAATCATAAATAAATGTGCAGTTCTGGGCTAGGTGTGCGTCAGAAAGATTCCTCTGCTAACAAACCCACGGCCTAACTCAGAGGTTTCAAAACTTCACACTGCACAAAACTAATGAAAATAAGGAACTTCCTCTCGTATATCTTCACTCAGTCTCCATTTGGAGATAATGTGTGTTGCGTACAGACTGTCGAGTGATCGTGGATGGGTATGTGCATGGAAGCACATATGCTAATGATTTTTATGTTGTGTGTATTTGGCTGATCAGGTCATTCCTAGGATTGAATGTTTGTTTCCCATTGGCATATTGTGCTGCAAGATGATTGGTCCCGCGGTCACACATCTCGCATCGTCCAGGGCTGGTCTTGTGAGCACGAGGAAGAACTGTCGCATTTACCCTGGCCAACTCAGTCACCAAACCTCAGTATTTTGAGCGTTTGTGGTCTACTTTGCGTAAGCGCTGTCCATCTTGAAACGTTTCTTTTTATGTGTATATAAATGTAAGCCCTAAATCTAAAATACTTTACGTAAACATACGTAAGAGAGTTTGTGCTTTGTATTAATTGCATGTATTGTTTTTAAATAGCCTTTTAATGTATAATTTAATGAATTATTAAATGCGAGAGAGCGTACAGATGTTACAGAGAGTAACTGAATTTTTTAATTGGCGAATAATGTATCAAACACAGCACAAGTGCCGTCAACAGTCCAATATTCTGTAATCAAACGCGCCGAAAAGGAGCGCAGCGAAGTCTCTTGAACATTTGTGTATATGTATATAAACGAGAGCGGCGTCTGGATCGCCCTCTCTCGATATCTCTCTCTTAATGATCGCTCTCTCGAATGATTTTGCACTCGGAAGATATTTTTAAGGTGTGTAAAGTATTTATGTATGTAACAGTGTCGTCAGTATATGAATAATTGTTATTATTTACCAATGCTTAATTTCAACACCATTAATCTTGCTTGCCAATATTTCTACACTTCAGCTACGAGAACTGGAAGACTGCCGACATACCGAAGGCTCGCCGCTGCCAAACATCACCAATGTTCGAATTTGTAGCTGCAACTCGCGCGCCTTTGAGATCTGTTAAGCCGACTTGCAAATGCAGTTTCCGGGCAGCACTTCAGTGCATAACGCGTAATATTAATGAGCGACACATGGCCAACAAACGATGTGCGCGTTCAGTCGATTCCACGGTATGAAAGCAGGTTAGATAAAATCTTGAATTATTAATCTTTGTTTATGGCAAATTTATCTGGGCCGTGTGATAATTTAAACATAATTTTATTACTTGGCTGGTTCTTTTGATTAATGGCACATCAGTCAAATTCTTCTTATCAAACTTTGTTATTCAATTACCACTAAACAGCGACAAACAAGAAATAGAGAAAAAATTCTATTTCGAAAATAATAATTCAGTCTCTGTCATAGTCACCTCAACTTTATTTCGCAGGAAGAATGACGCAAGAGTCCCTTGAACACAATATAAGAACTGTATTCTGAGACGACTGGAAGCTGTTTTGAATGCTAAACCTTCTCCTACACCATATAAGGCGTGGTAACGTCTTGCGTTTCTGATGCATCCACACTTTTGTCCAACTACTGTAAATTGTGAAATTTGTTGTTAAGAATATTTTCAGAAATGTCAACATATGACGATTCAGTGAAACGAAACTAGCCGGCCGCGGTGGTCTAGCGGTTCTAGGCGCTCAGTCCGGAGCCGCACGACCGCTACGGTCGCAGGTTCGAATCCTGCCTCGGGCATGGATGTGTGTGATGTCCTTAGGTTAGTTAGGTTTAAGTAGGTCTAAGTTCTAGGGGACTGATGACCACAGATGTTAAGTCCCATAGTGCTCAGAGCCATTTGAACCATTTTTGAAACGAAACTTCTGAAGGGGAGAAAAAATTTGTTGCGCCGTAGTTCCACCTGTCGAAATGGACACATTGGTACATGCCCAGAAAAGGATGTCAGAAGGAGGATCACAAGAGACCTCAGTGACTAGTTGCAGAACATATGTTCAGTAGGCTGACACTGCATATGTTGCCGACCAGGGCTCCTGAAAGGAGGAGTTGCGACACCATCAAAGTACCTCCAGGATTGTGCTGATATGACAGGAAAACTGGAGTAATGACGTAATGGTTGCTCAACGACTGGGCCCAGCTCCTTGACCTTGGTGGACAAAATCGCTACCGTTTAAAAACCAGTATCACACAAGGTTTTCGTATATACTGCCGAATTTAGACACAGTCTCGGTCATCGACAGTCAATAATCACGAGAGAAGGTCCACGCAGTCTCCGAGCTGAGATGAGTCTGTGAGCTGCCACCGAACGCTGTCTTCACCAACTGCAGGCCGCTGCCAGTACTAAGTCAGGATCCTGTCGACTCAGCGCCATCCTACCGGCGGGCCACCCGCTCGGTGACTACCATCTGCTGCTGGTCACCTTTCTGCTGGGCCGGTTTTAGAGCCTGGGCCCTCTAGTTGCCCAGACGCAATCGCGATCCTGCCTGGTCCGGTACACTTCGCTCTGCGCGACAGCGCCATGCCAGCCTCTGTGGATGCCTTGCGCCGTGCGAGACGCACCACTCTACTCCGTTTCCGATTCAGAGCGACAGCCGCCGTGCTGACGGCGTCACTTTGCCGGATGCTGCCATCACCTGAAGGGACAACCACGTGCTGTCAATCTGTCTGACCGCTGCGGATTTCACTGGTCGAGGACAGCCAAAGTCTCGGATTGCACTGGCCTTCCCATTGTACTGTCTTCGCTGCTGTGGCATGTTATGAAATAAAGGGATTTTTTCCCCCAACTAGGACAGATGGCCGCCTGACACCTGACACCACACCAGTGAAGCTACGATTAGGGTGATGAATTGGTGATATCCTGCCCTATCACACCCAGCCTCACCGCCCACCATACCGGTCAGGAACGGCGGATTTTCCAGTCTGACAGCTGAAGGGCACAATCTCAAGATGATAAGGCTCAGACCTATCAAGATCATATCCCGTTGAACGATACCGTGGTCGAAGTATCAGGTAGCTCCTTCGGCGTCAAAACCATCATCGACCGCACCATGCGCTGAGCCTGTCGACGTTGAATAGCAGCTCAGCCAGCAACACCTTTCCACCGCCGACTAACAACGCCTTTCGAGTCGACAGACGCTGCATTGGACGCACACCATCCACGCAACTCCACCTGGTCTTATTGATGTAGAAGATGAAACACCCGTCGTTGTGACAGCCGCGAATGCTGCTGCCCCAACCCATGTCTGCTGATCAACAGGGGTATTGGATGGGGATGTGCCACCTGCTGGGATGATACTCCTGTTCGCTGCTACTCTTCTTGCCTCGGTGTGAATCCCAGTAGTCACAATTTCGCAACAAGCTTACAGGATTAGTTCAATCAATGTCAACACCATTGGTACCCTTGTCGTATTACAGTTTCTCCGCGAAATGTTAAGAGCGTCGGACTTCGGTGTTGCCCTCTTGCAGGATGTTTGCCTAGACACTTCTCCGACCGTCTATGGCTATGTTTTTTATCTCACGCCGTGTGCAAGCGCTGAAGTAGACGAAGTGGCTCACATACCATCGGGTAGGGGTTTTGCTGTGACCTTCCTTGGTGTCGAAGAGCTCATCCATTGTTTGCGAACTGTAACGAACATATTATTCTTGGCGGTCACTTCAGCTGTGTATTTTTCCAGCAGGATCGACATCCCCATTTTGCCACATGCCAGGAACGAAAGCTGCTACTGCAGGAACTGAACCTCATCGACGCTTGGTACCGCATGTATGATGATCGAGATGAATATACGTATGTCACCAGCCATTGTGTCTGTTTCCCATGGACTCGTAAGTGCCTCGTTTGACGATGAGTGGTGGTTTACAGCCTTCTCGTACCATATCGCCTACATCTGCACGGTTTCCCTCCAACGGCAGGAGGTGTGGCTCGGTCGAGACTCGTGGTAGCTGAATTTCGCCCATCTCAAAGATCTGGAATGCACAGGTCACAGAGCCGATGTGGAACAACTGTGCTCAACGCCTTCCAACACAACCTGCAGCAGTCAGCTAGTAGCATACACTAAACCTGTTTTACGTCGTTCGATGATGAATTACGGTCGCGACAAAATGCTGTGGCAACGACATACGATGGAGAGAAGCAGCGGTGTCGGAGAACGCTGTTGCCCTTAGTAGCACATTTATATGTTGGTTTAAAATTTTGACTATACCTGTTATGTATTCAGGTGGAATATGTTTTAATTGTGGTTTTAATGTTTTGACTAGAGTGATGTCGCTCAAATTTCCTTATAACCACATGTGAGTATTTTTACGCAATTTAATTTTTTTTAAAAATTAAGTGTTTGTTCTAATGCCTGTCTGATATTAATGGACCTTCCTGTGATATTGTTAGGTAAGGTAATCGTATCTTCTGAAGAAGGTGCCACTAGCTGGCGTTGATAACTTGTTAAAGAATTTTAAATTCTACTTGCAACCGGTTGGCTGGAAATTTGTGACATTGCGTGATAACTGTGTTGCAGGAACTGTTACAAAATGTTTGTTGCGTAAGAGTTACATTTCTTCAACAGCTTAGCTGTCGATATGAACTGCAAATTACATTATACAACAAAAAAAACTTTCGTTCAGGTTCGGAGATAAAACACGGTGGGCCTAATTAATTTGGAAAAAAGTTTTGGAAATTTGTGGTAAGGACTATGGGACCAAACTGCTGAGGTCACTGGTCCTTCGGTTTACTCACTACTTAATCTAATTTAAACTAATTTACGCTAGGGACAATACACACACCCATGCCCGAGGGAAGACTCGAACCTCCGATGATGACAGTCGCGCGGTTCGTGACAAGGCGCCCTAGACCACGCGGCTACCCAGAGCGTCACTAATTTGGACTTGCTTAATCTGAAAATGCAGTTAGATTTTCGCCATCACCCTCCAGTTTTTTCTGTTACGGAGGTTTTTAAATGCCATATCTACAAACAGAGACTAAGGTGGTATACACTAAATTTTGACAATATATACCATACTTAATGACGTAAAACTGTCTTACTCTAGTGCCCTGGGCCAAATGTACATTTTTACAAGAAAAATTGCAACATTCATTTGCTCGATGATGATGTTGATGGTGGACGGTTGAGTGTTTTTGATGACAACTTCCTTCCGTGGAAAATATATATATCCTTCACACTTCAAAAACCAACAGTAGTCACTTAACATTAAAGGGTACCATCTACCTTTATAGTGGCTTTCCATTCGCAAAATGTTCGGATCGAACCTTTCTCCATGTTCGTCACTAACCGCTCCCAAATTTGTAGGAAAGAAATCGAAATGAGAATGAAGGAAGTGCATTTTTAGTGACATTCTGCATCCAAGGTTTTTATAGTTCTCTAAAAGAGAAACCTTCAACGATATCCTTAAAGGAACGCCAAGCCGGAAGTTCTAACTGACTTAACTTTTCTTCGAAGTTCTTACCATGCATTAACTTCCTAATTTGTAGCCCGATAAAAATCCCCCTCTTTCAATTTGACGTCATTTAACGCAGGGAACACTTCACGTAGATACATGAAACAGCATTTGTGTCCATTCCCATGACAAAATTCTTCATAAGGCTGAGCTTAATATGCAGTGGGGGAAGGAAAACATTTTGAGAATCCATCGAAGGTACATATTTCACATTTTCTCTCCCTGGAGCCAATTTCTCTCGTTGTGGCCACTGTCTGTTCCACGGCTGTCCCAAAGACAAAGCAAACAGCAATACTTTCTGAAACCACTTTGGAGACCAGTTAGTAAACCAATCACCTTCAGATCACCACATATTTTCCAATTTTCTTCCTTATACTTAATAGCTTCAAGTATCACTAACAAATTTACGCAGTTCTCTTTCATAGTCACAGAGTATCCTACAGGTACAGATGGAAACGTATTACCATTATGCAACAGTACAGCCTTCAGACTTGTCTTGGAAGCGCCGATAAATAAGCGCCACTCAGCAACATCGTATGGTATGTTTAACTGTTTTAATCCTACTACATCACTACAAGCACAAACGTTGCGCACCATACGCTAGTATGTCAGCACATCTTTATTACGTTACCGAAAGTGAGCAACTATTGTTTCTTCATGAGGTAAGTTCCATTCCTTAAGACGTGAAGATAAAATATCTCCATGCTCCTTGGATAAGTATAAATCGCGAACTAGGTCATTCAAGTCTGCGTGTGTAATTAAAAGTGGTCTTCGTTCTGGAAATTGCTCCTCTTCACTTGATTGACATAGTGCTTCCTCAGAGTTTGTAGATTCATCATCAGAACTAGGAACTTCTTCCCACGCTAGTGGAGGAGTTGGAACTGGCAGGTCTTCACCGTGGGGAACAGGTGTAATTGCTGAGAGCAGCTTAGGGTACTTAATATTCTTCTTATTGAGTGATGAAAAGCCAGTTACATTAGTCAAACAGGATTAGCAATCATCAACATGATTTTGAGGCACTCGCCAGATCATTGGTATGCCAAACAGTAGGTGCTCTTTTTTTTTCCTTTTAGCCACTGTGTTAGTTTAGAATTGCACCTAGTGCACGTTATGTGAGGTGCCCAATCTTTACCCTGATCTCCCAGTTGGCATTCGAAGTATAAATGATACGACGTCTTCAGTACGTTAGAAACTGGTGGCCTTTGCTTCCTTGTCGTGAATTCACCACATATATAACAAAATGAATCGGGATGATTTGTACATCCACGTTTTGATTTCTTCTTGTCGTATTTTCTGTGCCTACAAAACACTTTTCTGTTGAATGAACATAGCCAGATGAATTCCTGAAAAAGAAAAGAAAAGTTCAAAGACTTGAGATGATATAGAAGGAAGAGTAAGCGAATGTATGTGACTGGAGGATTTAAATACAAAATGCAAAATACACTAATGTTACATATTATATTTAAAAAGTAGTTCAGATTAAACTTAAGAACAAAAATGGTCACTGCACTAACTTTTATCACACTCATTTCAACCACGAAGCACTTAAAAATTATACAGTAAATTCAACTATGTTACATCTTGCAGATCGTAACTTTTAATCTTGACGTGGTCGACACTTCCTGATTTCAAATTTTATGCCACATTACAGTACAGAGTTACGTTTTATATGTACTTTGTCTGTACCAAAACCACTGTTGACTGAAAAAATTTATGATCAGCGACATTTTGGCATGATTTAAGTGTTTAAAATTCACGTGCGGTAAGTTTGGACTACGCGCTGAGCGGCGCCATGTCGTCTTCTCATGGCTGCATCTCCTTACTCGTTGATTTGCGCGTTGGGCAAACCGTTGTTAACGCGACTCTTCGTGCGGCAAAAATAGTAACTTTAACATTTTTATAAGAAAATACTTGCAGTCCTCATTAGCGCCTAAAATTCTGAGTGTACATTTCAAATGGTTCAAATGGTTCTGAGCACTATGGTACGTAACATATGAGGTCATCAGTCCCCGCCGGCCACGGTAGCCGTGCGGTTCTAGACGCTGCAGTCCGGAACCGCGGGACTGCTACAGTCGCAGGTTCGAATCCTGCCTCGGGCATGGATGTGTGTGATGCCCTTAGGTTGGTTAGGTTTAAGTAGTTCTAAGTTCTAGGGGACTGATGACCTAAGACGTTAAGTCCCATAGTGCTCAGAGCCATTTAAACCATCATCAGTCCCCTAGAACTTAGAACTACTTAAACCTAACTAACCTAAGGACATCACACACATCAATGCCCGGGCAGGGTTCGAACGTGCGACCGTAGCGGTCTCGCGGTTCCAGACTGAAGTACCTATAACCGCTTTTTTTTTAATCTCATTTTGTTATTTTTAGTTCGTTGCATCTGCGTGGGGTAGACGTCGCAAGACACTCGTTTCAGTTCGTCGTTGATCCATGAACTCAGTTTTTTTTTAACAACTAGTCACTAAAATTGCTACACCAAGAAGAAATGCAGATGATAAACGGGTATTCATTTGACAAATACATTATACTGGAACTGACATGTGATTACATTTTCACGCAATTTGGGTGCATAGATCCTGAGAAGTCAGTACCCATAACAACCACCTCTGGCCCTAATAACGGCCTTGATACGCCTGGGAATTGAGTCAAATAGAGCTTGGATGGCGTGTACAGGTACAGCTGCCCATGCAGCTTCAACACGATACCACAGTTCATCAAGCGTAGTGACTGGCGTATTGTGACGAGCCAGTTGCTCGGTCACCATTGACGAGACGTTTTCAATTGGTGAGAGATGTGGAGAATGTGCTGGCCAGGGCAGCAGTCGAACATTTTCTCTATCCAGAAAGGCCCGTACAGGACCTGCAACATGCGGTCATTCATTATCCTGCTGAAATGTAGGGTTTCGCAGGGATCGAATGAAGGGTAGAGCCACGGGTCGTAACACATCTGAAATGTAACGTCCACTGCTCAAAGTGCCATCAATGCGAACAAGAGGTGACCGAGACGTGTAAGCAATAGCGCCCGATACCATCACGCCGGGTGATACGCCAGTATGGCGATGACGAATACACGCTTCCAATGTGCGTTCACCGCAATGTTCCCAAACACGGACGCGACCATTATGATGCTGTAAACAGAACCTGGATGCATCCGAAAAAATGACGTTTTGCCAGTCGTGCACCCAGGTTCGTCATTGAGTGCACCATCGCAGGCGCTCCTGTCTGTGATGCAGTGTCGAGGGTAACAGCAGCCCGGGTCTCCGAGCTGACAGTCCATGCTGCTGCAAAAGTCGTCGAACTGTTCGTGCAGATGGTTGTTGTCTTGCAAACGTCCCCATCTGTTGACTCAGGGATCGAGACGTGGCTGCACGATCCGTTACAGCCATGTGGATAAGATGCCTGTCATCTCGATTGCTAGTGATACGAGGCCGTTGGGATCCATCACGGCATTCCGTATTACCCTCCTGTACCCACCGATTCCATATTCTGCTAACAGTCATTGGATCTCGACCAACACGAGCAGCAATGTCGCGATACGATAAACCGCAATCGCGATAGGCTAAAATCCGACCTTTATCAATGTCGGAAACGTGATGGTACGCATTTCTCCTCCTTACAAATGGCTCTGAGCACTATGCGACTTAACTTCTGAGGTCATCAGTCGCCTAGAGCTTAGAACTAATTAAACCTAACTAACCTAAGGACACGACAGACATCCATGCCCGAGGCAGGATTTGAACCTGCGACCGTAGCGGTCGCTCGGCTCCAGACTGAAGCGCCTACAACCGCACGGCGTCTCCGGCCTGCTCTCCTCATTACACGAGGCACCACAACAACGTTTCACCAGGCAACGCCGGTCAACTGCTGTGTGTGTATGACAAATCGGTTGGGCACTTTCCTCATGTCAGCACGTTGTAGGTGTCGCCACCGGCGCCAACCTTGTGTGAATGCTCTGAAGAGCTAATCATTTGCGTATCACAGCATCTTCTTCCTTTCGGTTAAATTTCACGTCTGTAGCACGTCATCTTCGTGGTGTAGCAATTTTAATGGCCAGTAGTGTAGTTCACATTAAAGTTAAGAACAAAAATGGTCATTGCACTAACTTTTACCACACTCCTTTCAAACACAAAACACTTAAAAATTATACAGTAAATTCAACTATGTTATATAACTTGCAGATCATAACTTTTAATCCTGACGTGATCGACATTTTCTGATTTCACATTTTATGTCACATTGCAGTATAGAATTAAGTTTTATATGTACTTTGTCTGTATCAAAATCATTGTTGATTAGTGTTATTGGAAGAAATTATGTTGTGAGACATTTTGGTATGATTTAAGTGCTTAAAATTTGTGTGCGGTCAGTCTGGACTACGCGCTGAGCGGCGCCACGTCGTCTTCTCATGGCTGCGTCTCCTTATTCGCTGATTCGTGCGCTGTGCAGGAAGTGCTGTCCAAACCGTTGTTAACGCGACTCTTCGTGCGGCAAAATTGTAACTTTAACATTTTTTTAACAAAATGCTTGCAGTTCGCATTAGCGCCTAAACCTCTGACTGTGCATGTCATTTAGTGTATTCTCCCTTCTTGAAAAAATTTCACGGGCGGTTTCCATGAAAGGAATTTGTCAGTTCCCTTTAAGTTGGAAAACTGTTGGCATGCCACCATGCTTACGCGACAAAATAGTGCTGTCTAAAACCGGTGTTGTGGCAACTATGGTGTGCTGCAGCCCATAGATGACAGGGCTGAACAAACGGCTACCACCAGTGTCTCCTGAACGACTTCTCAGCGAACGTTGCTGCGTTGTGCCTCAGCGGCATGCGCCCGAATCATGCACCCATGCTGACTACACTTCAACGACGACGAAGGCTGGGATTTGCACACCAGTGCCGCAGTTGCTTACGGCACTGGAGTCGGCATGACCTCCATGTCCCTCTCATTGCAACCCAGATCTTCATTGACGCTCTTTCTGCATTTCTCGCAGCGATCCGCGAGGTAAAAAAATGTGGTTATTCCCGCTCTTGACAGGTAGGCACGTTATTGTGATTGGACAGTGTACTTTGGTAACAACATAAAATAGTCTAAAAACAGCAAGCGTTGGGCACTGACGATAGGTTACACATATATGTGATCACCATAACTGATATTTGGTTAGGAACTCATGCTGTGCTGTGGAGCGATCGGTGTGATTGAAATTGTATACACTTCGTACGGCGCGACTGCAGTGTGGACTCTTATCATTGACAGGTTGCAACAGTCTTATACTGTCGTTATGTTATCTCACGGAACATGTTACAAAATTTCTATTTTACCTTTTATGCCTAGACATGAAGTAATGTAACATAAAAATTTTATAACAAGTTCCATAAGATCAGATGAAGGCAGCATAAGACTGTTGGAACCTGTCACCTTGGAACAAAAAAAAAGTCTGCTCTGTGACTGCGGCGTACGGAGTGTGTTCATTTCCACTATAACAAGACTTCCTAGTTGGAATGACCACGGACACCACGGATTGTGCGTGTAGCCTCGGAACATATGCAACGACAGCTTTCCCCTTGAAAGTTGTTTCTTCAAGCTTGGCACGCATGTGACGATAGCTTTCTTACTAAAAGTTGTTTGTTCTGGTAAAAATGGCTCTGAGCACTATGGGACTTAACATCTGAGGTCATCAGTCCGCTAGAACTTAGAACTACTTAAACCTAACTAACCTAAGGACATCACACACATCCATGCCCGAGGCAGGATTCGAACCTGCGACCGTAGCAGTCGCGCGGTTCCGGGCTGAAGCGCCTAGAACCGCACGGCCACCGCGACCGGCGCACAAACGAAACCAACAGCAAAACATAGTTTAAATTTTTCCTATGAGTGTATTTCTATAAAACAGACTTTGGTTCTGAAATCGCTGTGTGACATGTTTAGATCGTAATCTGTTACTCAGCTATTTGCAACGACAATACGCGCATGAGAATTTTTAGTTGGTTCAGTCGTGTACTACCGGTAAATTGGTCTTCCTTACTTAACTTTAAATTATTACTTAAGCATACATTTTCTTGTACGGTCTACGTGAGTCAAAAAGCGGAATTTTTGAAATGAGTACGATTTTACAAAATTAAATGTCGTTTAAAAAAAATAGTCGTTCTGTTGTCATTTCCTTTCACAATATTTAAATAGGCGTACAGGACTTCAGGTCTGCAGTAACATAGTGCCCATCATGAATTAAGATAATAATAGGAATCAAAGTTTAAAATTAATGCTGAAAACTTTAGAAGTAACTGAAGAGATATTTTATTGGTAACAGAACGAATGTTACATATTTACGGTATATCGAGAAGAAGAACTGAGCTAAATAGAAGTTTTCGTATAACATATCCACTTACCCAACTAAGTTCTTGCTCGTTACCGTAAATATAGATCAAGTGTATAGGGATTTAAACCGTATTATTAAGTGAAGTCAGCTAAAACAGTAATGTGTGCAGCAAGCCAATGATCGATGTTTTACGCAAGCCATTGAGGCGTGCACCATTCGGGTTATAAATCCCAGCCAATTCTAACAACTAAATACGTTACACGAAGCTGGGCATTATCATCTCGAACATTTGTTTCTCCTACTTGACCTACGTGCGAAATGTCTAATAAGTGATTCAAGAATGCATCTGAATCTTCTACCGAACTCATAGCTCCATGTTGCAGGACACCTGTGATCTTGCTGCCATCCGCTTAAGGGTTTCCCGCATTGTGTATAATTGAATGTCAGCAAAGAGCTCTGTTCGAGATTGCAGTCTGTCAGAAGTTTCTGTAAGATCTACGTCAACACCTACATAGATACTCCGCAAGCACTTTACGGTGCATAACGGAGGGTACTCTGTACCACAACTAGTCATTTTCTTTCCTGATTCACTCGCAAACATACCGAGGGAAAAAGACTGCCTATATGACTCCGTATGAGCCCTAATTTATCGTATCTTGTCTTCGTTGTTCTTACACGCAAAGTATATTGACGGCAGTATAGTATTTGAGAGTTGTAGCATCGCGTTTTAGTACCTGAATAGTGTAAATTCGCGTAGTCGCTGTCTTCTGTTTTTGTTTTGAACGGCCAGTGTCAGTTGGTCACAGTCAGTGTGCTCCCTGCCGCCGTTGGATAAGCAGCTGCAGCAGCAAGTAGGATACTCCTAGCTCACTCATTTGTTACATAGTTTAATTCTTAATTTCTTTGCGTGTTTTTGGTACTTGCATTGTTTAATTCATAAATTTCGGGCGTATTATAGTATTTGAGAGTTGTAGCATCGCGTTTTAGTACCTGAATAGTGTAAAATCGCGTAGTCTCCTTCCGCCGCCGAGCAGTGTGTCAGCAGTGCGCAAGTAGCAGCATTACTGCATTTACTAGGCACTCTTGTATTTTAATAACCTTTTAAATTTTGTTTCGATTTGTTTGCGCTCTCTGTAGATTAGTTCAGACGTTCTTTGCACAACAGTTTTTAGCATGGATAGGGACTGCAACTGCTGTGTTCGGATGCAGTCTGAGTTGGCATCCCTTCGCGCCCAGCTTCAGGCAGTGTTGGCTTCGGTCACACAGCTTGAGGCTGTTCCCAATGGGCATCACTGTGGGGGTCCGTATGGGGGTTTGTCGGGGACGGCCAGCTCGTCCAACGCATCCCCCGATCGGACTACAACTGTGTTTGCCCGGGATACTGCCCGCATTGAGGCTGATCCCTCACCTGTGGTAAAATGGGATATCGTCTCAAGGTGTGGCAGGGGGCGAAAGACATTCCGGAGGGCTGAACGGAAGGCCTCTCCAGTTTGTCTGACGAACCGGTTTCAGGCTCTGTCTCAGGCTGATACTGATCTTCAGCCTGATATGGCTGCTTGTCCTGTTCCAGAGGTTGCCCCTCAGTCTGCAAGATCCGGGCGGTCGCAGAGGGTGGGCTTACTGGTAGTTGGGAGCTCCAACGTCAGGCGCGTAATGGGGCCCCTTCTGGATATAGCAGCAAGAGAGGGGAAGAAAACCAATGTGCACTCCGTGTGCATACCGGAGGGAGTCATTCCAGATGTGGAAAGGGTCCTTCCGGATACCATGAAGGGTACAGGGTGCACACATCTGCAGGTGGTCGCTCATGTCGGCACCAATGATGTATGCCGCTGTGGATCGGAGGAAATCCTCTCTGGCTTCCGGCGGCTATCTGATTTGGTGAAGACTGCCAGTCTCGCTAGCGGGATGAAAGCAGAGTTCACCATCGTCGACAGGACTGACTGCGGACCTTTGGTACAGAGCCGAGTGGAGGGTCTGAATCAGAGGCTTAGACGGTTCTGCGACCGTGTGGGCTGCAGATTCCTCGATTTGCGCCATAGGGTGGTGGGGGTTCGGGTTCCGCTGGATAGGTCAGGAGTCCACTACACGCAACAAGCGGCTACACGGGTAGCAGGGGTTGTGTGGCGTGGGCTGGGCGGTTTTTTAGGTTAGATGGCCTTGGGCAAGTACAGAAAGGGCAACAGCCTCAACGGGTGCGGGGCAAAGTCAGGACATGCGAAGATCAAGCAGCAATCGGTATTGTAATTGTAAACTGTCGAAGCTGCGTTGGTAAAGTACCGGAACTTCAAGCGCTGATAGAAAGCACCGAAGCTGAAGCCGAAATTTTTACAAAGGTACAGACGGTGTTTAGAAAGGATAGATTGCATGCAACCGGTGGTGGAGTGTTCGTCGCTCTTAGTAGTAGTTTATCCTGTAGTGAAGTAGAAGTGAATAGTTCCTGTGAATTATTGTGGGTGGAGGTTACACTCAACAACCAAGCTAGGTTAATAATTGGCTCCTTTTACCGACCTCCTGACTCAGCAGCATTAGTGGCAGAACAACTGAGAGAAAATTTGGAATACATTTCACATAAATTTTCTCAGCACGTTATAGTCTTAGGTGGAGATTTCAATTTACCAGATATAGACTGGGACACTCAGATGTTTAGGATGGGTGGTAGGGACAGAACATCGAGTGACATTATACTGAGTGCACTATCCGAAAATTACCTCGAGCAATTAAACAGAGAACCGACTCATGGAGATAACATCTTGGACCTACTGATAACAAACAGACCCGAACTTTTCGACTCTGTATGTGCAGAACAGGGAATCAGTGATCATAAGGCCGTTACAGCATCCCTGAATATGGAAGTTAATAGGAATATAAGAAAAGGGAGGAAGGTTTATCTGTTTAGCAAGAGTAATAGAAGGCAGATTTCAGACTACCTAACAGATCAAAACGAAAATTTCTGTTCCGACACGGACAATGTTGAGTGTTTATGGAAAAAGTTCAAGGCAATCGTAAAATGCGTTTTAGACAGGTACGTGCCGAGTAAAACTGTGAGGGACGGGAAAAACCCACCGTGGTACAACAACAAAGTTAGGAAACTACTGCGAAAGCAAAGAGAGCTTCGCTCCAAGTTTAAACGCAGCCAAAACCTCTCAGACAAACAGAAGCTAAACGATGTCAAAGTTAGCGTAAGGGGGGCTATGCGTGAAGCGTTCAGTGAATTCGAAAGTAAAATTCTATGTACCGACTTGACAGAAAATCCTCGGAAGTTCTGGTCTTACGTTAAATCAATAAGTGGCTCGAAACAGCATATGCAGACACTCCGGGATGATGATGGCATTGAAACAGAGGATGACACGCTTAAAGATGAAATACTAAACACCTTTTTCCAAAGCTGTTTCACAGAGGAAGACCGCACTGCAGTTCCTTCTCTAAATCCTCGCACAAACGAAAAAATGGCTGACATCGAAATAAGTGTCCAAGGAATAGAAAAGCAACTGGAATCACTCAACAGAGGAAAGTCCACTGGACCTGACGGGATTCCAGTTCTATTCTACACAGAGTACGCGAAAGAACTTGCCTCCCTTCTAACAGCCGTGTACCGCAGGTCTCTAGAGGAACGGAAGGTTCCAAATGATTGGAAAAGGGCACAGGTAGTCCCAGTCTTCAAGAAGGGTCGTCGAGCAGATGCGCAAAACTATAGACCTATGTCTCTGACGTCGATCTGTTGTAGAATTTTAGAACATGTTTTTTGCTCGCGTATCATGACCTTTTTGGAAACCCAGAATCTACTATGTAGGAATCAACATGGATTCCGGAAACAGCGATCGTGTGAGACCCAACTCGCTTTATTTGTTCATGAGACCCAGAAAATATTAGATACAGGCTCCCAGGTAGATGCTATTTTTCTTGACTTCCGGAAGGCGTTCGATACAGTTCCGCACTGTCGCCTGATTAACAAAGTAAGAGCCTACGGAATATCAGACCAGCTGTGTGCGACTGGAACAGGAAAGGGAGGTAATGACAGTGGCACGTAAAGTGCCCTCCGCCACACACCGTTGGGTGGCTTGCGGAGTATAAATGTAGATGTAGACAGTAGAATCGTTTGGCAGTCACCGTCAAATATCGGTTCTCTAAATTTCCTAAATAGTGTTTTTCGAAAAGAAAGTCGCTCTCCCTTAAGAGATGCGCGTTTGAGTTCCCGAAGCATCTGCGTAAAACTTGCGTGTTGTTCGAAACTACCGGTAAAAGATCAAGCAGCCCGCTTCTAAATTGATCCTATGTCTTCCTTCAATCCAATCTGGTACGCATAACAAACACTCGAGCAGGACTCAAGAGTAGGTGGCACCAGCGTCCTAGATACGATCTCCTTTACAGTTGGACCACTCTTTCCTTAAATCCTCCCGATAAACCAAAGTCGACCATTTGCCTTCCCTACCACAGTTCTTGCAACTCGTTCCATTTCGTACCGCTTTGCAACTTTGCGTCCTAACCTTTAAACTGCTTGACTGTGTCAAGCGGGACACCAGTAATACTGTAACCGAAAATTACAGTTTTGTTCGTCCTACTCATCAGCATTTATTTACTTTTTTGCGCATTCAAAGCTATGTGCCATTCATCATATCGACTATATGTTTTGTCCAAATCGTCATGCATCTTCCCAGAGTCACTCAATTTCGACACCTTACGGTACACCACAGCATCAGCAGCAGACAATCGCAAATTGCTGCCCACCCTGTCCGTCACATTATTTATGTACATATGTAACACCAATGGTACTATCACACTTCCCTGGGGCATTCCTGCCGATACCCAATGTCTCTGATGAACATTCACCGTCGAGGATAATATGTTGGGTTCTGTTACTTAAAAAGTCTTCGACCCACTCACATGTCTGTGAACTTATCCCATATATTGGTGCCTTCGTTAAGAGACTGCGATGGGGCACCGTGTCAAATGCTTTCCGGAAATCTAGAAATATGAAATCTGCATGTTGCACTTCATCCATAGTTTGTAGTATTTCATGTGAGAAAAGGGCAAGCACAGTTTCGCAAGAGCAATGCTTTCCGAAACCAGGCTGATTCGTGGACATCAGCTTTTCAGTCTCAAGAGTTTATATGTTCGAACTGAGAATTTGTTTGAGGATTCTGCAGAAAAGCGAAGTTGAGGATACTGATCTGTAATTTTGCAGGTCCGTTCTTTTACCTCTCATATACAGGGTGTTACAAAAAGGTACGGCCAAACTTTCAGGAAACATTCCTCACACACAAAGAAAGAAAATATGTTATGTGGACATATGTCCGGAAACGTTTACTTTCCATGTTAGAGCTCATTTTATTACTTCTCTTCATATCACATTAATCATGGAATGGAAACACACAGCAACAGAACGTACCAGCGTGACTTCAAACACGTTGTCACAGGAAATCTTCAAAATGTCCTCCGTTAGCGAGGATACATGCATCCACCCTCCATCGCATGGAATCCCTGATGCGCTGATGCAGCCCTGGAGAATGGCGTATTGTATCACAGCCGTCCACCATACGAGCACATTTGGTACCGGGGTTGCCTAGACAAGAGATTTCAAATGCCCCCATAAATGAAAGTCAAGAGGGTTGAGGTCAGGAGAGCGTGGAGGCCATGGAATTGGTCCGCCTCTACCAATCCATCGGCCACCGAATCTGTTGTTGAGAAGCGTACGAACACTTCGACTGAAATGTGCAGAAGCTCCATCGCGCATGAACCACATGTTGTGTCGTACTTGTAAAGGCACATGTTCTAGCAGCACAGTTAGAGTATCCCGTATGAAATCATGATAACGTGCTCCATTGAGTGTAGGTGGACGAAACTAAAATGAGCTCTAACATGAAAATTAAGCGTTTCCGGACACATGTCCACATAACATCTTTTCTTTATTTGTGTGTGAGAAATGTTTCCTAAAGTTTGGCCGTACCTTTTTGTAACATCCTGTATACTGGAGTCAAATGTGCTTTTTTCCAGTCACTTGGTACTTTGTGCTGGGCGAGATATTCACGTTAAATGCAAGCTAAGTAAGGGGCAAACGCCGTAGAGTACTCTTTGTAAAACCGAATTGGGATTACATGAGGACCTGGCGATTTATTTGCCTTAAATCCAACAGTTGTTTCTCTGCACCAGGGATGTTTATTACTATGACTGTCCGATCGTCAAATGATGGTATGTTTCTACGATTCTCCTATGTGAAAGATTTCTTGACCGTGAAATTTAAAACTTTGGCTATCGTTTTGCTAGCTTGAACTGCCACAGCAGACCGCTCAACAAGGGACTAAATGGATGCCTTACACACGCTTAGCGAGTTTACATAGGGCCGACAACTAATGTTTTCATGTCATTCGAAACAAACACTCCAACAATGACAAATCCAGAACTTCTTAAATACCAATCTGTAACTAACAAATTTATTGGTCCTTCTGAGCTCGTGGCAAGCAATATGTAAAAACTAATTTAACTTGAAATACAAATACATTTTCTTAATGTTACTGTGGGATGCCATTAATACTTTCCTTTTTGTTTCACTTGTACTTTTGCGTTTATTTAACCTAAATTTCAGATGATAATTTACGAGGATTTGTGCAACATAACAGGAAATAAATGTATTTACAGCGGAGACTGAATGCCGTTCATGGCAAGGAAGGAGTGGAATTAAACGGAGTGAGGTGGAGGGGAGGGGTAGAAATCGATACATATGAGCATGTGAAAGTGACGTTCTTTGTTGAACGGGGTGGAGTCGTTAAAAAGAAAGGGTGGGTATTCTGGAGGAAGTGGTGGGGATGGGGCGTCGAGAGTTGAGCAAATGAAGTGGTGTGTCGATTTGGAGAGTGTGGACAACATTTCGGTTTCTATGGGAGGGTATTTTGCCTATGTTTGTAAGAGCAGGTGGATGGGCTGTTACAGTGTTTACGTTGTAATGTAAACTGCAATATAGGATATAGCGTGGCGGTTTGGAAGATGGACGCAATATTCCTCGTTTTGTTGAATGATGATTTTTCACTACAGTTGTAAAAGTAAGTGAATGGATAAGTGGCAGCCATTATACTGGAGTATGGCCAGCAAGTTAGAATAACGTTTAGAAAGAATTGGATATGTTTCGGGGTCTGCGGTATTTTTGGCAACGGAGTACTGCGGCTTGAAATCAGGAAGGTTTTACACTGTTTCTGCGTTGGTAAATGTGGGCAGGTAGTCAAGAGGTTACTGGGACTCTAAAAATACACGGACAGGGTATGTGGGACTAGGGTTGTGGATGCAGAGAGCTTAACGTGTGCGGATGGTGCGTGTTTATAAAGTCTGTGTTGGGGGCTAGAAGAATGTCTGTGTCGTTGATCTTCATGACGGTTAGAGGAAGTGTTCACAAGTCGCAGGTGTTAAACGCCTACTCTTGCCGCATCTGCCGGGAGCATTGTGAGGTGCTACAGAATGTGACGCGGTGACTTCACGTTTCGGGGCTACCCCTGGCGGCAGGTGCTCGGAGCACGACGGGTCTTAAACCAGGCGTTCCCCGTAACGCCGCTACTTACGTCACAGCGCTGACGCCTGGTGCCGCGGTCTTCAAACCAACAGGCAATAAAACTGCAGCTTTTGCGCCTCTTCTGTAATGCTATCGCACACGAGCAAAGTCTTCCAGTAAAAAGTTTGTCGAACCTGCAGAAATAATACAATATGCTGCTAACGACGACCAGTAGTAGTCCATCATCCAGCTCTGTATGAAGGCCTCCTCCGGACTTCTCTATGTATTACAGTTTTCAGCCAATTGAATGCATGTTTACTCCTACGAATTTTCTAATTTTTTTCAAGTCGTTGCGTCAGACTTTACTTAACCCTTAGAAACTACGAAAAACTTCTAAGATCCATGTACTTCTCATTACCTGACGACATGTCGTGGTGGTCTCTATGTTTCTATACAGTCAAAACAACAACATTCACACGAATCTGTATCATTATCCACTAGTTTATTCTCCTGTGTCACTCTATTTGTCGCACGATGAATTTGTCCATTGTACGGAGAGAAACCCCTTGACTATGAATGACACACAAAAACTAGCGTCTCATTGCGATAAGTGAAAGCTGGTTGCAGACACATGGGAAAATAACCTTTGAAAATACTACTTACTTCACCAAAAAGCACTCCAAGCAACTTTTACAGTCATGTTACTTTCTTTTACTGTTTAGCCACTCGTTGTGCTTTACTGCCGTAAATACGAGGACTCTTCCAGCGAGTTGCAGGATACATCTGTAACTGTGGTTGCGTTCAGATCTGCATTCCACCATACAAATGCATAGTTCTGTGTTAATACGCCAAATTTGTATAGTATTCAGTACGGCAAATTGTGATTTAGTGAACTGACGTGTTAGTCTGCGAAAGACTACGTGGTATGCTGTGCATACTTTATTCTTGGATGCATTTTAACCCAATGACCTTTTATCTCATTGTTCCTCTTTGCCTTTTATGAGGATTCTTCAAGACGTCCGCAAGATGTGGCTGAAACCGGTCCTTGTATAAAGGGGTAGCGATCTGAATATTACGATAAAAATTTCAGTATACTGCATGATTACCATGACAAATGGATAGGTAACGGAGAGACATTTTCGAACGCCTGCCGGAGTGGCCGAGCGGTTCTAGGCGCTTCAGTCTGGAACCACGCACCCTACGGTCGCAGGTTCCAATCCTACCTTGGACATGGATGTGTGTGATGTCCTTAGGTTGGTTAGGTTTAAGTAGTTCTAAGTTCTAGGGGACTGATGACCTCCGATGTTAAGTCCCATAGTGGTCAGAGCCATTTGAACAGTTTCAAACCCTGGACGGCCACGACGTTATGAATTAGATATCATCTAAAGTGCAATTAATATAAATTGGTGAAGATTTCTCCGTTTTCAAGCTGCGTCATTTCGAATATAATCCTCGAACTGGAATAGGCAATATCCAGTGCCGATATTTTTATGTTATATAATTTTTATCAATTTTCGAAAAATATGTGAAGTTATTCTTTTGAAATTGTTTTAGGGTATAATTTTACTTTCAGTGTATTAAGGACTCATTCTACTTTTTGAGCTTTCATCACGTCCAATGATTCTCTTTGACTATGTGAAGCAAGTTCATGTGGCACTAAAAAATGGTTCAAATGGTTCTGAGCACTATGCGACTTAAGTTCTGAGGTCATCAGTCGCCTAGAACTTAGAACTAATTAAACCTAACTAACCTAAGGACATCTCACACATCCATGCCCGAGGCAGGATTCGAATCTGCGACCGTAGCGGTCGCTCGGCTCCAGACTGTAGCGCCTAGAACCGCACGGCCACTCCGGCCGGCCATGTGGCACAAAAGACGCACTCCGATTGCACTTGTGCTATTACTTTACATCGACGTTCTTCAGAACCTGTTGCTAAAATGATGAATATATATCTGAATGATAAGACAGGTCATTGCGGTGAGCGGAGACATTTGAGGGGAAACGTTGACATAATTGGCGCTCTGCACTACTATCAGAAACTGCAATTTTGACCCTACAACTGCTAGGTCACTGGCATTCGCAAAAATGAAAGAACAGGGAAGTTGACATGAAGTGTTCCCGACAAATCCGATTTGTGACGAAATCGAACGATCGACCCATCAGACATCTTTGATTGTACCACTTACACGTAGTTACCACTGTTAGCAAAGTGGTTATCGCCAAATGTAATCATGCATGGTTTTCATTTCATTTCTTGCTCTAAGGGGGATAGGCAGGCTGCTAGCTTGCTGAGTTACAGAATATCTAATAATAAATTAGTAATTAAATATACAGCTCCCAAACTGGCGGTATATTTACAATGTGCAGCCGATATTTTTATAGGCAGGAACGTCGATATTTTTGCCGTCCATATTGATAATTCGATGTTTCTTTCGGAGTATCGAGAGCCTATAATGGTACCTTTTAGATATAGCTTTATCGAATTCCCGATATTTTTGAAAATGTCAACAGTCCTAGTACCGACACTGCCTCTTTCCCGCCAGCCACTGAGTTTTCTTCTGCCGGACGTTCCATTCGGACGACTGTGAACTCTACGCTTTACGGCATACACCACCATAAACATACTACTTGAAATAACGATCCCGCCCCCTCACCCAAGTCATAAGTTTGCCTCTGTCCTCCGCATTACCGGTAGCAGGAAGGGACATGAGGGTTCTGTGGGAATAACAATATCGCCGACCAGCGAGAGACACGAGGCAGACTCTCTCAGATAGTGTTAAAAATCAGCTTTTTTATAGCTAATTCTGGCCTCTTTTTAATACCATTTAGTAAGCAAATGAGTGATTTAGCTGGGTTCCAGAAATATGGTTTTCATCACAATCATTTGTCTTTTTTCCTGGCTTTCTTTTTCTTTACTATAGCAAAGCATTAAAAACTTGATTAAAGGAAAATTATTTGATATATTAAAAAACTAAAACCCGCCTCGATTGCGAAAAAATCACCTAATGTTAAGTGTTAACCCATGTTTCGGCGTAGATAACTACACCTTCTTCAGAACAACAATAAAACCCACAAGTGCCGAAGAAGACCTTTGTCAATGATTAAAAGAACACCATAGATATACATTTATAAACGAAAAAGAAAAGGAAAACACAAACAGTACATATGTACAAAGTCAAAACCACTACTTAACTTAATGGTGTACGCTCCACCTCACACCGGCCTATGTTCGATGGGCCATGGACCCACCATAAATGTATAGCTATGGTGTTCTTTTAATCATTGACAAAGGTCTTCTTTGGCACTTGTGGGTTTTATTGTTGTTGTGAAGAAGGTGCACAATCGAGGTGGGGTTTTAGTTTTTTAATACATTAACCAACGATTGCTGACGCGCTGCGATGTTGAAAGTTTCTAAAATTAGATTGAATTGATGTAAGATTTCAAAATACTTTTTGTTATCCCACGAAAAAGTGTTATTAGATTGAATTTAAAAGCACGAAAAATACAAGGGAAAGTTGTGTCGGTGTGCGTTCTAGGGTCGTCAAAATACGCAAACAGAAGGACAAAAACGTAACTACAGAATATAAACATTTTAAAGCGTTATCGGAAACGTTGTTACAGCTTAGCTGACATCAGTACCACAACTTTACACTGGGAAGCTATTCTAAGCAAAGCAGACTTTCATTTATGCTTGGTGAGTCAGAAGTGGTACGCTTCACAGTTGCAATAAACAATGTTCCAGGGACAGGACTGAGGAGAGGAACAGCGAACTTCTACTCAGTGCAGTAGTTTACGAAGGTGTCAACCTCACTGCGGGGCACAGAGGATTTGTATGACGCAATACTAAATATAGATTTCACGGATAAAAATTAATGCTTAAATTATCGTGTATAATGTTGCGTATCACCCGTTTTGAACTTTTAAAAATGAATGTCTATTGTTTCCATATTGTTATGAATATGTAATTCAATAATATTATATTTTCACGGTTTATTATTTGTGTTATTGTAATGTCGAGGAGCTTCCGAACTAAGAAAATAAGTATAAATTAATTCTTGTTTCTGTGTATCTGAAGATCGATGTGGCCATTGTAGGTGAGAAAGTTTATTGTCATTATGTATTCTGACGTTTAAGAGTAGCCACTGACTTCATTGTTTAGAAAACGTAACACAGTACAATTATTGCCAAAATAAAACTGCACGATACTACCCATTCTTTTATTACATCTTTTCGGTTGATTTTTGTAGACACATTTAGCTTAATTCGTTTTGGAGAGTTGGAAACACTGCTCTCAGACTAAGCAGTTCGGTCTGTGACTTTGAAGCGTACTGTCGGATGTGGATGTATGTATCTTGTCGCGCATAATGAAGATCCTTTGTACCCCGTATCTTTGGTGTGCTTTATTATCTGGTACTATTACGAACCGGTGCTCCACACTTTGATTGTAATAAATTCATGGATTCTCTACATAAGGGTACTCACTGCAAAAAACTTGCAGACAGAAGAAGTTCGGAACTGAATTGGCTCATACTCTTTCCAAGTTTAGTCCTGGAAAAAAAAGCTATCTAAGCCAGCTAGCACAGATCCAATAGAGATCAAATAGCTTAACTGGATCATCGTTACCTCGAAAAGATATAAGATTAGACGCCTTTAATCACTGACCTGTGTGGAATGAGAACAACGTGCAAACCGCCCAATTGCAAGGGCTATGTATGAGAAGGCTGTGTATGAGAAGGCTATGTATGAGAAGTGTGAGGTAAACTTAGATTTAAATAAAGACATAAACTGCTTTCTTGGGTTTCACAGTATCAAAAACACATGCCATTCACCCATTGTCGATAATATCATTAATTATTCGCAACTGTGGTTCATTTGGTGTTTAAAACTCCACTTCTTACTTAACAGACGTTTATTAATAACATAAATTTCACACGGTTTTGCATAAGTGCAGATTGTCACATATGAGTGAATATGTTATGTTTCATACAGTTTTGGGCAAATGGAAAGTGTAAAGAAATATGTTCATCCAGAATTAAGATCATATTATTTTTTCGACATTTTTCTAGACATTCATGAACAGTTTCAAATACAGGAACAAGCACATTAGTGTTCTACAAAAAGTGCGTAATGAATGTGTAAAGCATCACGAGCTATTTAAAAGAAGACATCCGCTAGTAATGTTGGGAAATCGTTGTTGGAAATGTTAGTGACAATGGAAGTTTGAGTGCATTCGGATAGCTTACTGAACGAATATAAGCAGGATATCCGACTTGGAGGAACAGTAGGATACAAATTTTCAATGATCACTACATGTTCATTACACTGTAGGTTCAGATGCCCGATTGCCAAGTACAAACATTACTTCATATCAGTACAACTTCATTGCTTTCATTACTGTCAGTTAATTCATTTAATTTAAGTGCATTTCACTCATTTGAAAATCATGTGATTTGAATCAAAGAAAGCAAACGTCTGGATTTAGAAGTGGGTGTAGCAAAATGGATCATTTGTCAGTGAATGTTAAGTTCAGATCACAGCAATGAGTGAGACTGTAATGTGAACAGATTTTGCAAAAGCTTTTCATTCACTTTCAACTAAATCAATAGCAAGAGGCCTTCAGTAATATAGCACTCATTCTATCTAATCAGTATTTAAAATTAAAAATTCGTTGATTTTGAGGAATGAAATAAAGCCATGTTTGTTTAACGAAAATGATGAAAAACATACATGATGTATCATAAATATTTTCACAGCCTTTAGAGGATGATTGCTCTCACCAAAACTAGGAAAACTGCCCTTACGAATTTATACCAAAATATTTCAATTCACAAACGTACAGAAATATTTGCAATGTTGTACACTTGGTTCCGCACGCTCGCGCACTGTTGGAGGTCTATACCCTTTCAGACAGAGGTAAACGTTGTCGAATGGTACGATGAAGACAACTGTCGAAAGTTCGATGATTTTATTCGAAATGACTTGAAAACGGAGAAAATTATACCAATTTATCTTAGTTGAACCATAGATGATAATCAAATCGACAACGTCCTAGTCGTCCAGGCTGTGAAACTGGTTCTCCCCTACTTAACCATTTATGCAAAACATTCAATATATCGAACATTTTGTAGTGATATTCAGAACGCTACCCCTTTATACAAGAACAGGTTTCAACCGTATCTTGCGGGCGTCTTGAAGTATCGTGATAAAAGACGAAGAGGGACAGTGAGAAAAAAGGTCAGTGGGTTGCAGTACATCCTAGAATAAAGCATGCACAGCATACCACGTGGTCTTTCGCAGACTAACACGTTATTAACTAAATCACAATTTGCAGTACTGAATACTGAGCAAATTTGGCGTATTAACACAGGACTATGCATCCTTATGCTCTAATGCAGATTTGAACGCAACCACAGTTACAGATGCATCCGGCAACTCGCTGAAAGCGTCCTTGTATTTAGATCAATAAAGCACAACGAGTGGTTAAACAGTAAATGAAAGAAACATAACTGTAAAAGGGGCTTGGACTACTTTCTGCTGAAGTAAATAGTGCTTTCAAAGGCTATTTTCCCATGTGCCTGCAACCAGCTTAGCTTTGGCTTATCACAATGAGACGCGAATTCGTAATGCCGAAGTCATTCAGAATCTAGGGGCTTCTCTCTTTACAATGGACAAATCCATCATGGGACAAATAGGGTGACACAGGGAAACAAACATTTAGTCAGGCAATGAAAATCACGTAGATCTTAGAAGTTAAAATAAATGCTAATAGTTAACCAAAGTCTGACGCAACGACCTGACCAAACTGGAAAACGCTTAGGAGTAGTATGGAATCGTTCGGCAGCTAAGTGTAATACATGGAGAAGTCGGGAGGAGGCCCCCATAGAGAAGTGGATGATGGTCTACTACTGATCGTCGTTAGGTGCATATTGTGTTATTTCTGCGGGTTCGACGAACTTTTTGCTCGAAGGTATTGCTCGTGTGCGGTAGCATTACGGCCAAGGCGTAAAATCTGCATTGTTATTGCCGGTTGGTTTGAAGACCGACGCACCAGGCATCAGCGCTGTGACGTAAGTAGCGGCGTTACGGGGAACGCCTGGTTTAAGACCCGTCAGGCTCCGAGCACCTGCCGCCAGGGGCAGCCCGAAACGTGAAGTCACCGCGTCACATTCTACCTGCAAGAGGTACCGCCTGGAAACGCTCCCTCCAGATCAGGCAAGTGTGGGCGTTTGTTATCGGTGACAGATGAACACTTTCTCTAACCGACATGAAGATCAAGGACACAGACATTCTTCTAGCCTTCACTGCAGACTTTACACACACAGCTCCACATTCGATCCGAACGTGCTAAGCTCTCCGCATCCACATCAACTACAGTCCCACATACCTTGTCCGTGTATTTCCAAGATCCCAATGGCCTCTTGACTATCTGCCCACATTTACCCACGCAGAAACAATGTAAAACTTTCCTGATCTCAAGCCAGATTACTCCATTCTCAAAAGTATATCAACACAACGACTACCTATCTCACGAACGAGACAGCCTGACCTCTGTCCTCGAAACAAATCCAATCCTTTTCAAACATTACCCTGTTATCCATACTTTAGTATAATGGCTGTCACCTATCCCATTCTGCTATTTATACAAATATAGTGAAAAATCATCATCCAACAAAACCTGAAATGTTGTCTTCACCTTCCAAACCACCACGCAGTATCCTATCTTGCAACCTACGTTACTACATAAAGACTGTAACAGCCCATACACCTACTATTACAAATACAGGTAAAATACGTCCCGTAAAAACCGAAATTTTGTCTACTCCCTGCAAATCGACACAGCATTTCATCTGCTCAACTCACTTTGTCCCATTTCCACCACTGTCCTCCAAAAGACCCATCCTTTTTTAGCGATTTCAACAGAGAACGTCACTGTCACATGCTCGTATATCGATTTTATCCCTCCCCTCCGCCTCACCCCGTTTAATCCCAATCCGTCCAGGCCATGAACAGCATCTCCAACAGCTAATAGCCTCATTCGCCGCCGCAAATACAGTCACTTCCTGTAGTGTTGCACAAATTCTCGTAAATTATCACCTGAAATTTTGCATTTATTCCACCTGGTACTTAATCTACTGATATTTAGGTTAAATATGCGTAAATGTACAAGCTACCTCTCAGTAGCATGCAGAAAATATGTTTATATTAAATGGATGTGTTATGAAATGATGGTTTCTACATACTTCTTGAAACGACCTCAGCAACACCAATAAGTTTATGAATTACATATTGGTATTTATGAAATTCTGGATTTTTCGTTGTTAGAGTTTGCTGTCGAACGACATGACAAAATTTGTATGTTGATCCTATGTAAGAGCGTTAAGCTGGTCTAAGGCTTCCATCCAGTCCCTTTTTGAGCGGTCTGTTGTGGCAATTGAAGATGACAAAACGATAGCCAGAGTTTTAAATTTCACGTTCAAGAAATCGTTCACACAAGAGACGCAAATAAATCAGGAGGTCCGAATGGAATCCCAGTTCGACTTTAGAAAGAGTACTCTATGGCATTCACCCCTCATCTTGCTTACATTTATCGTTAATCTCTAGCCCAGCACAAAGTCCCAAGCGACTGGTAAAAAACACAGGGGACTCTAGTATATGAGAAAGGTACAGGAACAGACCCGCAAAATTACAGACCAATATCCCTAACTTAGGTTTGCTGCACAATCCTTGAACATATCCTCAGTTCGAATATAATAAACTCTTGAGACTGAGAAGCTTATGTCCACGAATCAGCATGGTTTTAGAAAGCATCGCTCGTGCGAAACTCAGCTTGCCCTTTTCTCACATGATATACTGCCACAGGCAGATTCGATATTTCTAGATTTCCGGAAAGCATTGAACATGGTGCCCTTTACAAGCTGTTAACGGAGGTACGTATATACGGACTAAGTTCACAGATACCTTAGTGTATCTAGTACACGACTGAAACAACTAAAAATTATCATGCGAGTGTTGTTGTTACAAACAGCTGCGTAACAGATTGCAATCTAAATATGTCTCACAGTGATTTCTGAGCCAAAGCCAGTTTTCTTTAAATAAACTAACAGGATAAATTTAAACAATATATTGCTGTTGGTTTCGTTTGAGTTTTGGATGTCTTATCCCGACAACACGCTGTGCCAATCGTTACGGCAGTTCGTTACCTTCAAAATAAACTGATCCTGAAGGTAATTGATTTACTACACGATCCTTAATAATAATCTTCATGTTAAAAAAAAATGAACTGATATCCTCATCAATGCAACCTTAAGCTATGCGTTGTATATTATTTTATTATGACACTTTTTATGTGACAAATATGTTTTGGTGGCAACATTCTTTCTGTGGGAAAGTCGGCTAATGGGTGGTGACATGAGCTTGTTTGTTTGAAACCTTAACCTTGGAGATATTTAAGATCCCTGCTCGGTAAGTTGCTTTCAGGAAAAAATCACAGGTCGCGGGGATCTAAGCTTTACATGCTAACGCTCGGCATTTCTCCAGGGATAGTGTATGCTGTGAAGTTAACGCAAGCCGGGTACAGAGGTAACTCTTTTTTTCCTGGGAGCTAAAAGAATGCGTATTGGTGGTCTATGAAAACAAATTAAGGGGACCAACATTTTTTGAACTGGGAACTCTCCGTGAGCTCTCAGAACGAGTGAGTCGTGTTCTGACAGTCCTGTCGGTGTGTAGGCTTAAATTCTCCAGTGGTTCTTCCCAGAACAAACAATTTTTAATAAGAAAGTTGTCGTTACATGTGTACCGAAACTGAAGAAATAACTTTTGAGAGGAAAGCTGCCATTGCATGCATGCCGAGCCTACTCTCACCATCAGAACTGTCCGTGGTCACTGCTAGTAGCAAGTCTTGTTATAGTGGAAGTGAACACACTCCGTACTCCGCGATCGCAGAGTAGACGCCTTTATTGTTCAAAGATGACCGGTTGCAGTAGTGTTATGCTGCCATTATCTGATCTTATGGAACTTGCTGTAAAAGTTCTATGTTACACTGCATGAAGCCAAAGCATGGCAATTTTATAACAAGTCGGCACTCAGTGGACGCCCAGTTGCGGCATCGGTGTGCGAATTACAGCCTCCGTCGCCGATGAACTGCAGTCAGTCCTCCCGCGGTCAGAAAAATGGTACCGAATCATTGTACCGTTCATTTTTCCTCCATGTTTGGTTTTTTTTATGGCTTCCACGTTAATTAAAATTACAATAAAGGTAAATTTGGCAACGGAGGGTTTCGTGTATTTATTGGTTGCTAAGTGGATCCTAGTTAAGTGCAGAAACCCTACCAAAATATACTAAAGTTATGCGAAATATCTCGGAGCTCTCTTTTAAGCGTTGGTGCTGTCGTTCCTAGGCAGAGATGTGTACCCACTGACATTTGTCACTGGCATTATTGTATACGAATGTGACATAGCACTCAACGGATGCGCTCTGTCTCTCTTTCTTTCGCTCGAAATCATAAACTGCAGTTTGCACAAAACCTGACCGTTTGACTTCATACATAGCACTTACACCGAAGAGCCGAAGGAATTGGTATACCTGCTTAATGTAGTGTAGGGCCCCGCGAGCACGCAGAAGTGCCGCAACACAACCAAGCATGGACTCGACTAATGTCTGAAGTAGTGCTGCAAGGAACTGACACCATGATTCCCTAGAGCTGTCCATAAATCTGTAAGAGTACGATGGAGTGGAGACCTCTTCCGAACAGCACGTTGCAAGGCATCCCAGATATGCTCAATAATGTTCATGTCTCTGGAGTCTGGTGGCCAATGAAGGTGTTTAAACTCAGCAGAATATTGCTGGAACCACTCTGTAGCAATTCTGGACGTGTGGGTTGTCACATTTTCCTTGCTGGAATTGCCCACGCCTGTCGGAATGCACAACGGACATGAAAGGATGAATGGATGCAGGTGATCAGACAGGATGCTTCTGTATGTGTCACCTGTCAGAGCCGTATCTAGACGTATCAGGGGTCCCACATCTCTCCAACTACATACGCCCCACGCCATTACAGAGTCTCCACCAGCTTGAACAGTCCCCTGGTGTCGTGTAGGGTCCATGGATTCAGGAGATTGTCTCCATACCCGTACATGTCCATCCTCGCTATACAAATTGAAATGAGACTCGTCCGACCAGACAACATGTTTCCAGTGATTATCGGTCTAATGTCGGTGTTGACGGGCCCGGGCGAGGCGCAAAGCTTTGTGTCGTGCAGTCATCGAGAGTATACGAGTGGGCCTTCGGCTCCAAAAGCCAATATCGATGATGTTGAACGTTCGCACGCTGACACTTGTTGATTGCCCAGCATTGAAATTCCCAGCAATCTACGGACGGGTTGAACTTCTGTCACGTTGAACGATTCTCTTCAGTCGTCGTTGGTCCCGCTCTTGCAGGATCTTTTTCCGAAGGCAACGATGTCGGAGATTTGATGTTTTACCGGGTTCCTGATATTCACGGTACATTTTTTAAATAGTTGTACGGGAAAATCCCCACTTCATCGCCACCTCGGATATGCTGTGTCCCATCTCTCGTGCGCCGACTATAACACCGCGTTCAAACTCACTTAAATCTTGATAACCTGCCACTGTAGCAGCAGTAATAGATCTAACGACTGCGCCAGAAACTTGCTGTCTTACAGGGTGTTTAAAAAATGACCGGTATATTTGAAACGGCAATAAAAACTAAACGAGCAGCGATAGAAATTCACCGTTTGTTGCAATATGCTTGGGACAACAGTACATTTTCAGGCAGACAAACTTTCGAAATTACAGTAGTTACAATTTTCAACAACAGATGGCGCTGCGGTCTGGGAAACTCTATAGTACGATATTTTCCACATATCCACCATGCGTAGCAATAACATGGCGTAGTCTCTGAATGAAATTACCCGAAACCTTTGACAACTTGTCTGGCGGAATGGCTTCACATGCAGATGAGATGTACTGCTTCAGCTGTTCAATTGTTCCTGGATTCTGGCGGTACACCTGGTCTTTCAAGTGTCCCCACAGAAAGAAGTCACAGGGGTTCATGTCTGGCGAATAGGGAGGCCAATCCACGCCGCCTCCTGTATGTTTCGGATAGCCCAAAGCAATCACACGATCATCGAAATATTCATTCAGGAAATTAAAGACGTCGGCCGTGCGATGTGGCCGGGCACCATCTTGCATAAACCACGAGGTGTTCGCAGTGTCGTCTAAGGCAGTTTGTACCGCCACAAATTCACGAAGAATGTCCAGATAGCGTGATGCAGTAATCGTTTCGGATCTGAAAAATGGGCCAATGATTCCTTTGGAAGAAATGGCGGCCCAGACCAGTACTTTTTGAGGATGCAGGGACGATGGGACTGCAACATGGGGCTTTTCGGTTCCCCATATGCGCCAGTTCTGTTTATTGACGAAGCTGTCCAGGTAAAAATAAGCTTCGTCAGTAAACCAAATGCTGCCCACATGCATATCGCCGTCATCAATACTGTGCACTATATCGTTAGCGAATGTCTCTCGTGCAGCAATGGTAGCGGCGCTGAGGAGTTGCCGCGTTTGAATTTTGTATGGATAGAGGTGTAAACTCTGGCGCATGAGACGATACGTGGACGTTGGCGTCATTTGGACCGCAGCTGCAACACGGCGAACGGAAACCCGAGGCCGCTGTTGGATCACCTGCTGCACTAGCTGCGCGTTGCCCTCTGTGGTTGCCGTACGCGGTCGCCCTACCTTTCCAGCACGTTCATCCGTCACGTTCCCAGTCCGTTGAAATTTTTCAAACAGATCCTTTATTGTATCGCTTTTCGGTCCTTTGGTTACATTAAACCTCCGTTGAAAACTTCGTCTTGTTGCAACAACACTATATTCTAGGCGGTGGAATTCCAACACCAGAAAAATCCTCTGTTCTAAGGAATAAACCATGTTGTCTACAGCACACTTGCACGTTGTGAACAGCACACGCTTACAGCAGAAAGACAACGTACAGAATGGCGCACCCACAGACTGCGTTGTCTGCTATATCTTTCACATCACTTGCAGCGCCATCTGTTGTTGAAAATTGTAACTACTGTAATTTCGAAAGTTTGTCCGCCTGAAAATGTACTGTTGTCCCAAGCATATTGCAACAAACGGTGTATTTCTATCGCTGCTCGTTTAGTTTTTATTGCCGTTTCAAATATACCGGTGATTTTTGAAACATCCTGTATATATGCATTGCCGACCACAGCGCTGTATTCTGCCTGCTTACTTATATCTATATTTGAATACGCTTGCCGATACCAGTTGCTTTGGCGCTTCATTGTAAAAGGATAACAATACAGTTTTTTTTTACGCCAGCAATGGATTCGCTATAATATTAGCTATTAATGACATCCCATGTACATGTATACTTGAGGTAAACTTTGTAATTTTACTTCCTTTCCCGTATAATTGCTTGAATCTGTTTAACCAGGTCGAAGGAGCATGGAAATCAGTAATGTTAACCTCACTTGCAATTCAGAGAGTCCAGTGTCGCACATCTCCCTCGATAGCGGTGCATTAACTCTCACTAACATTTATCAATTTTTCGAATAGTCTTTCTTTGATACTTTTATGTGTTTCATTTTGGCGCGTATTTCGTTATTCGTGTAAGTCTTTCTTTAAAAAAAATGGTTCAAATGGCTCTGAGCACTATGGGACTTAACATCTGAGGTCATCAGTCCCCTAGAACGTAGACCTACTTAAACCTAACCAACCTAAGGACATCACACACACCCATATCCGAGGCAGGATTCGAACCTGCGACCGTAGCAGTCTCGCGGTTCCGGACTGAAGCGCCTAGAACCGCTCGGTGTCTTTCTTCCATTTATACAGATTGTGTTCAGACGTTGATTACGAAACAGGCTTTGCACACAGCTTCAGTTTAAGCGTTTTCTCCGTCCTTTGTTTAATCAAAAAATTGAAAGCCTTTTCTTTATCATTGATAGCTATTACTGTCCTCCCCCCCATGAACCATGGACCTTGCCGTTGGTGGGGAGGCTTGCGTGCCTCAGCGATACAGATAGCTGTACCGTAGGTGCAACCACAACGGAGGGGTATCTGTTGAGAGGCCAGACAAACGTGTGGTTCCTGAAGAGGGGCAGCAGCCTTTTCAGTAGTTGCAATGGCAACAGTCTGGATGATTGACTGATCTGGCCTTGTAACAATAACCAAAACGGCCTTGCTGTGCTGATACTGCGAACGGCTGAAAGCAAGGGGAAACTACAGCCGTAATTTTTCCCGAGGGCATGCAGCTTTACTGTATGATTACATGATGATGGCGTCCTCTTGGGTAAAATATTCCGGAGGTAAAATAGTCCCCCATTCGGATCTCCTGGCGGGGACTACTCAAGAGGATGTCGTTATCAGGAGAAAGAAAACTGGCGTTCTACGGATCGGAGCGTGGAAGTCAGATCCCTTAATCGGGCAGGTAGGTTAGAAAATTTAAAAAGGGAAATGGATAGGTTGAAGTTAGATATAGTGGGAATTAGTGAAGTTCGGTGGCAGGAGGAACAAGACTTCCGGTCAGGTGACTACAGGGTTATAAACACAAAATCAAATAGGGGTAATGCAGGAGTAGGTTTAATAATAAATAGGAAAATAGGAATGCGGGTAAGCTACTACAAACAGCATAGTGAACGCATTATTGTGGCCAAGATAGATACGAAGCCCACGCCTACTACAGCAGTACAAGTTTATATGCCAACTAGCTCTGCAGATGACGAAGAAATTGAAGAAATGTATGATGAAATAAAAGAAATTATTCAGATTGTGAAGGGAGACGAAAATTTAATAGTCATGGGTGACTGGAATTCGAGTGTAGGAAAAGGGAGAGAAGGAAACATAGTAGGTGAATATGGATTGGGGGACAGAAATGAAAGAGGAAGCCGCCTGGTCGAATTTTGCACAGAGCACAACATAATCATAACTAACACTTGGTTTAAGAATCATGAAAGAAGGTTGTATACATGGAAGAACCCTGGAGATACTAAAAGGTATCAGATAGATTATATAATGGTAAGACAGAGATTTAGGAACCAGGTTTTAAATTGTAAGACATTTCCAGGGGCAGATGTGGACTCTGACCACAATCAATTGGTTATGACCTGTAGATTAAAACTGAAGAAACTGCAAAAAGGTGGGAATTTAAGGAGATGGGATCTGGACAAACTGATTAAACCAGAGGGTGTACAAAGTTTCAGGGAGAGCATAAGGGAACAATTGACACAAATGGGGGAAAGAAATACAGTAGAAGAAGAATGGGTAGCTCTGAGGGATGAAGTAGTGAAGGCAGCAAAGGATAAAGTAGGTAAAAAGACGAGGGCTAGAAGAAATCCTTGGGTAACAGAAGAAATATTGAATTTAATTGATGAAAGGAGAAAATATAAAAATGCAGTAAATGAAGCTGGAAAAAAGGAATACAAACGTCTCAAAAATGAGATCGACAGGAAGTGCAAAGTGGCTAAGCAGCGATGGGTAGAGGGCAAATGTAAGGATGTAGAGGCATATCTCACTAGGGGTAAGACAGTACTGCCTACAGGAAAATTAAAGAGACCTTTGGATAAAAGAGACCCACTTGTATGAATATCAAGAGCTCAGATGGAAACCCAGTTCTAAGCAAAGAAGGGAAAGCAGAAAGGTGGAAGGAGTATATAGAGGGTCTATACAAGGGCGATGTACTTGAGGACAATATTATGGAAATGGAAGAGGATGTAGATGAAGATGAAATGGGAGATATGATACTACGTGAAGAGTTTGACAGAGCACTGAAAGACCTGAGTCGAAACAAGGCCCCCGGAGTAGACAATATTCCATTGGAACTACTGACGGCCGTGGGAGAGCCAGTCCTGACAAAACTCTACCATCTGGTGAGCAAGATGTATGAAACAGGCGAAATACCATCAGACTTCAAGAAGAATATAATAATTCCAATCCCAAAGAAAGCAGGTGTTGACAGATGTGAAAATTACCGAACTATCAGCTTAATAAGTCACAGCTGCAAAATACTAACACAAATTCCTTACAGACGAATGGAAAAACTAGTAGGAGCCAACCTCGGGGAAGATCAGTTTGGATTCCGTAGAAACACTGGAACACGTGAGGCAATACTGACCTTACGACTTATCTTAGAAGAAAGATTAAGGAAAGGCAAACCTACGTTTCTAGCATTTGTAGACTTAGAGAAAGCTTTTGACAATGTTGACTGGAATACTCTCTTTCAAATTCTAAAGGTGGCAGGGGTAAAATACAGGGAGCGAAAGGCTATTTACAATTTGTACAGAAACCAGATGGCAGTTATAAGAGTCGAGGGACATGAAAGGGAAGCAGTGGTTGGGAAGGGAGTAAGACAGGGTTGTAGCCTCTCCCCGATGTTGTTCAATCTGTATATTGAGCAAGCAGTAAAGGAAACAAAAGAAAAATTCGGAGTAGGTATTAAAATTCATGGAGAAGAAATAAAAACTTTGAGGTTCGCCGATGACATTGTAATTCTGTCAGAGACAGCAAAGGACTTGGAAGAGCAGTTGAATGGAATGGACAGTGTCTTGAAAGGAGGATATAAGATGAACATCAACAAAAGCAAAACAAGGATAATGGAATGTAGTCTAATTAAGTCGAGTGATGCTGAGGGAATTAGATTAGGAAATGAGGCACTTAAAGTAGTAAAGGAGTTGTGCTATTTGGGGAGCAAAATAACTGATGATGGTCGAAGTAGAGAGGATATAAAATGTAGGCTGGCAATGGCAAGGAAAGCGTTTCTGAAGAAGAGAAATTTGTTAACATCGAGTATAGATTTAAGTGTCAGGAAGTCATTTCTGAAAGTATTCGTATGGAGTGTAGCCATGTATGGAAGTGAAACATGGACGATAAATAGTTTGGACAAGAAGAGAATAGAAGCTTTCGAAATGTGGTGCTACAGAAGAATGCTGAAGATTAGATGGGTAGATCACATAACTAATGAGGAAGTATTGAATAGGATTGGGGAGAAGAGAAGTTTGTGGCACAACTTGACCAGAAGAAGGGATCGGTTGGTAGGACATGTTCTGAGGCATCAAGGGATCACCAATTTAGTATTGGAGGGCAGCGTGGAGGGTAAAAATCGTAGAGGGAGACCAAGAGATGAATACACTAAGCAGATTCAGAAGGATGTAGGTTGCAGTAGGTACTGGGAGATGAAAAAGCTTGCACAGGATAGAGTAGCATGGAGAGCTGCATCAAACCAGTCTCAGGACTGAAGACCACAACAACAACAACAGCTATTACTGTACATGTCTTCTTTGGGCTTGGAAGATTCTCTGGTTTTGTCCAGGACTTTAATTAGCACGACAGTCAACGTTAGAATCATAATTTACGGAGTTATGAGTTATTTCCTGTTTCTTCTGATGTTCCGATAATTTCTAACGAAATGTCGACAGCATTGGAATGAATGTCCAGTAAATTAAGTAACAAGTAGCACATACGTAGATTTTTAGGAGAAGTAGGTGATTTCGATTGCTTACCACGTTCTCCATATTTCATCTTTGCAAGGTTCAAAATATTACTGTGAAACTCTGGAACCTCCACAAAGGCAGATGCTATTACCAAGAAATCAAAAAGGAAATTGATTCAGTTTCATCCACATTGCTAACAATTATCAGTATCGCAAAGGCAACTGTTAATTATCACTAACATTAAATCAGGTTCAAATGCGAGCGTCTAGGAACTGTGAACATTTGCCGCGGAGAAACTATCAACAGAAACTGAAATTCGCTTCACAAATTACGACTGCGCTGTGCAGTCTTATCCATTTACCGACGTGTCGACAACTAAGAACATGTGGTCACCGTGTTGCACATGTCCTGTCTGTTTCAGCTGCGGCAGGGATATACATTTCTCCAGCTCCCTGGCAAGCTACGAATATCGCAAATTTTAGTTCTTTTTTCAAATACTTTCAGAGTGTCCCACCAGCTAAAAATTTTACATCGCATTTCTTGCGGTGTTCTCATCTCGTCTAAAAGATTTCAGGGCAGGATGCGACATATCGGATTGGACATTTCCCTCGTTACGCCTTACGGAAATGCTTCCACCTTTGGCCCGAAAGCCAACAACCATGACCTTGTTGATGTCAGTTAAATTGCTCCATTTCCGCATTACCATGACTACTGGACTGTTGTCCGCATCCCCCCGCGACACATTTGATATACCCTCCAATGCTATTGCTGCCACATGCCGTCTGTGAGTGGTTATTGCACATTTACATCGAACGTAGTTGGCGCTCAAATTTATGTGACTGGACCGTGTATAAGTCATGTCTAAAATGCTTTCAATAAGAGAACTTACGAGCCCAAGTTTTAAACGGTATCTACTAGTAAAGACAAAGTTTTCGAACGAATCTGGTACTCGTTGTTTCAGTTAATTCAGCAACTAGAATTATGTGAGTGGCAGTGTTCCGTGTGGATACTGAAAATGGAATGGGCACTGAAGCATCCGACAGAAAATAAATTTAGTTGGCAGATACATATTTTGAGTAAAATAACGGCTTGAAAACGATACTTAGTCCGTTGCCACCACTGCGGATGACAACCTTTCTAAACTGCTCCTAGTAAATCACCATCCCACTTATCTGTTCTCAAAGATTTTGTAACACGCTGTCACTTCATTGTACGGTCATTACGCTACAGTTACATTATCTGATTGAAAGTATCCTGACACCTGGCTGAAAATGTCTTAAAGTTCGTGACGCCCTCCATCGGTAATGCTGGAATTCAGAATAGTGTTGGTCCACCCTTAGCCTTGATGACAGCTTCCACTTTCGCAGGCATTCGTTCAATCAAGTACTGGAAGGTTTCTTGGGGAATTACAGCCCATTCTTCATGAAGTTCTGCACTGAGGAGAGATATCGATGTCGGTCGGTAAGGCCTGGCACGAAGTCGGCGTTGCAAAAGATTCCAAAGGTGTTCTATACGATTCAGCTCAGGACTCTGTGCAGGCCAGTCCATTACATGGATGTTATTGTCGTGTAACCACTCCGCCACACGCAGTGCATTATGAACAGGTGCTTTGTCGTGTTCCAAGATGCAGTCGCCATCCCCGAATTGCTCTTCAACAGTGGGAAACAAGAAGGTGCTTAAAACATCAATGTAGGCCTGTGCTGTGATAGTGCCACGCAAAACAACAAGGGGTGCAAGCTCCCTCCTTGAAAAACATGACCACACCATAACACCACCGCCTCCGAATTTTACTGTTGGCACTATACACGCTGGCAGATGACGTTCACCGGGCATTTGCCTTACCCACATCCTGCCATCGAATCGCCACATTGTGTACCGTGATTCTTCACTCCACACAACGTTTTTCCACTGTTCAATCGTTCAATGTTAACTCTCCTTACACTGAGCGAGACGTCGTTTGTCATTTACCGGCGTAGTGTGTCGCTTATGAGCAGCCGCTCGACCATGAAATCCAAGTTTTCTCACATCCCTCCTAACTGTCATAGTTCTTGCCGTGGATCCTGATGCAGTTTGGAATTCCTGTGAGATGGTCTGGATAGATATCTGCCTATTACACATTACGAACCTCTTCAACTGTCGGCGGTCTCTGTCCGTCAACAGACGAGGTCGGCCTTTACGCTTTTGTGCTGTACTTGTCCCTTCACGTTTCCGCTTCACTATCACTTCGGAAACAGTGGACCTAGGGATGTTTAGGAGTGTGGAAATTTTGCGTACAGACGTATGAGATAAGTGACACCCAATCCCTTTACCACGTTCGAAGTCCGTGAGTTTCTCCGAGCGCCCCATTCTGCTCTCTCACGATATATAATGACTACTGAGGTCGCTGATGTGGAGCACCTGGCAGTAGGTGGCAGCATAATGCACCTAATAAGAAAAACGTATGTTTTTGCGGGTGTTGGATACTTTTGATCATATGGTGTGTGCGATCAGATTTTTTTCATTATTGTTTTGGCATTCGTAACTGATGCTTTGCTTAAGTTTAATATGTAGGTCTCTCACTTTCCCTCTCCCTTCCTCCACCTTTCCCTCTCTCTCTCTCTCTCTCTCTCTCTCTCTCTCTCTCTCTCTCTCTCTCTCTTTATGTCTACCTATTTATCTATCTATCTGCTGTATATCTCAATCTGACTCTTTCAGACTTTCTTATGATGTTCACAACATACTTTTAACATCGCATACTCTGATACGCAATACATTTGTTTAATAAATTACATTTTCACTAGGCAATCACTACTTGTCTCCTTATTTTTCTTCGGGACTAACTATCAAGAGACAATGAACATCTGATTACAGTATTTGTCGTGATGTTTCCTGACCATTTTCGACACGTTTTTAACCGCACTTCGAAATATATCCTACAAACACAACAGGCGCAGGAATATTTATCTGCACAATATCCGAAATACTTTGCTTTATGCTCGATTGCGTAGTCCAACGTTGTAAGTAAGAGGGTTCACTGTTAAAAATTACTGATTTGTTGGATGCCAGTTCATTGATTTAGAGAAATATTACTCGTATGTTACGTACTCATTTTTCAGTCAAATGTCTATCACAATGCCTTGTCTCCTAAGGTTATTAACAAAAATCACCCACCAGACAGTAACGGCAGAGACAGTTATAGTTCGAAACAGAGCTCAGAAACAACTGCCTTGTATGTTCGAAGTGGCTCTATTTAATAATAGCATCATCTACGACGTCATTTATGAGTCAAATGCATTTAGACTAACATTAATGTTACCTGAAGACCGGAATGAAACATCAATAAATACATTTAAATTTTCGTTCGTCTCACTCGCAAAACACCACTCCTTGGGTTAGAAAATCAATAATTATGTTTACTTGTTGTAATTTAGGTGGCCAGAACAAGACATTATGGTTGACATTAAAAATAAGAAAATTTAGTACCAAACAAGTTAAAAGGTTATTGGTAGAATTAAGCTGTTGTGAGAACTATGTTCAGTGCAATCGAAATTTAAATAAAGTATTGCATAAATTTAGGTTTAGAGACTAAACTCATCAGGGGCCAGACATTTACCTGGTTTATGCATGGAATCGATTTATTACGCACGAAATCCAGCAAATAATTGTAATTATACCACCGCATCAACATTCTACCTTTGATGCAGAAACACTGAACCAACAGTGGTCCTCTGTTAGTCATTCGTGGTTATTCTGTCTGTTTACACGTCCTTTCATTTATACACCGAGTGAGGTGGTGCAGTGGTTAGCACAGTGGACTCGCTTTCGGAAGGACGACGGTTAAAATCCGAGTCCGACAGTCGAGATTTAGGTTATCCGTGATTTCCTTAAATCATTCCAGGAAAATTCCTTCCTCATTCTTGCAAATGTCGATGTCGACGGGGCGTTTAACCTTAGTCTTTCTTCCTTCGCTCTTCATCTACATCTAGAGTTTATTCCTTAATAGGAGGTAGTTGACGGATTGCTAGGAAACGTAGTGAGCCGTGCTGCGAGGTCGATTGTTCGCACCCGCCGAGTAGAGCACTTTCTTTGCCGTTTCGAAGGTCTTTGGTCTCTCTCTCTCTCTCTCTCTCTCTGTGGTAGGAGCGAAGGAATGAAACGAAGGAGAAGCTGGCAGAATTTGATAGTGATGTCCGGCGAAGATTCTTGGGGAGCAATTGGCCAATATTTCTGGCGCACACATTTTCTGGTGCGAGCGTAGTGAGCCGACGATTACCGTTCAGGACGGTGCGGTTGTTAACGTAATGCGCTTGGCAAGATTAACCCTGTCCTGGCTGTGCTAGTTCTCGTGGTTTCGGGGTTCCTCCTGCAGAAATCAGCTCTATTCGGCGAAGCCTACTTACTGTGTCCCGGGCTGCCCTAACAGCTCGGAATGCCTTCATCGTGGGATTTTTTCGGACACCGGTGCAAAGCTTTCTTTGGTTTTCCGTCTGAGGACAGAGCCACGTCCTGCCTCCTCCTATTTATAGGTAAGCGTCGTTTGTAATGTTCCCCAGAAACATGTCTAGTTTGCTTGCAGTTTGAGGCTCAATTTTAAGCGCAGATTTCACCCTGCCGTGGCGGAACATCTTTACCAAGATGGTGACCACAAAATAAAATTCACTGAAACGATTGTCGTATTTAAAACAACACATTATCACGTGCATGTGTACAGAGAAGCTATTGAGCTCTATTAGCACAAGAGTAATTTTAACAGGAAAGATTAAGATGTTAAATTATACAAAATTTCGATGTCAACATTGCAACGTAGGAATGACGATCGATTACCTTCAACCGAGAATGTTGATAATACCAGCTATAATCTCGTAGATGACGTCATGTGATAGATTGTGGTGCCCTCTACACTGCCTATATATAGGCGCTCAATCGAGTTATAGTTGCAGTTGGCTATTTTACCTCAGGAGATATCTCCGGCAGTCGGAGAGGAAACTTCAGCAGGAAGTTCTATACATCGACCACGGCCTAATAACCAGGAAGCTTTAAGTGATGATTGTTGTTTTGGTAATGATCACAAATATGTATGGACCTATTATATGATTTCCCTCATATATTCCTTTTTGTAAAAATAAATCTATGATAAAAGCATTTAGGCGCACTAACAAAAGAAAAAGGAAAAGTGGCTAAAGCAACCGCTTGTATAAAGATGGTAATCCGGGCTTGAGTCCTGGTTCGGCAGAATTTTCGCTAGCCGCCACTGAATTTATTTCCATGCTGAATTGCGGCTGATGTCTATGTTTCTCTTAAGTTAAACATTTATTATTTTCTAAAATAGTGGTGTCTGTTCAGAATAGTTTTTACATTCTACAGTAGAATTTGAGCTCAAATTCTGATTTTTCGAATACTCTTCGTCATTTATAATGGGTTTCTCATCCTAGTGTCGCACCCAGGATCTTCCCTTTCGTGGGCAGTGCTCTTACCGACTCATCTGTCCAGGCAGGGCTAGCGACCTCACTTTCCAAACTTCACAGAAGGTCTCCCGCATACACTTCAAAGAAAGGACATAGAGGAGAAATATAGCACACTCCGCAGCAGAATGAAAGATTCATTTTGGGTACAGACCTTAAGCTACAAAAGCCAGTTCCATACAATATTCTGCCTTGCACGAGTAGATAATGGCAGAGAATGAAGAAGAGTGGCTATGAAATTTTAAATGTAGAAAAACTGAATCAATGGGAACACGGCGTAAATGAAAAATGCGTGCCGCACCGGGATTTGAACATGCGACCTTTGCCTTTCGCAGGGAAGCACTACACCGATTGAGCTATCCAAGCATCTGCATCTACATCTATATCTACATCTACACGTATACTTTGCAAACCACACTTAAATTCCTGGTCAAGGGTTCATCGAACCACCTACACAAAAAATGTCTTTTATTCCACTCTCGAACAGCGCGCAAAAAAAAACGACCACCTCTATCTTTCGTGCTAGTTCTCATCTCCCTTATTTTATTATGATGCTCGTATCTCCCTATGTAGGTCGGGTTCAACAAAATATTTCCGCATTCGGACGATGAAGTAGGTAACTGAAATTTAGTGAGAATATTCCGCCACAACGAGAAACGCCTTTGTTTTAATGATGCCCACCCCAAGTCCTGCATCTTGTATCTCTCTCCCCTAATTCTCGATGATACAGAAAGTCCTACTCTTCTTTGAACATTCTCGATTTATTCCGTTAACCTTATACAGTAAGATTCCCACCCAGTGCATAAGTATTTCAAAAGAGGAAGGAAAAGCGTAGTGTCAGTCTCTTTAGCAGATCTAGTCCGTCTTCTAATAGCAAATCGGTGTGTCTTCTGTGTTCTGCCAATGAAACACAGTCCTTGGTTCGCCTTCTCCGCAATATTTTCTATCTGTTCTATCCAATTTGTTTGTAAATGTAATTCCTAGGTATTTAGTTGAATTTACGGCATTTATATTTGATTGATTTATCGTGTAATAGAAGTTTAACGGCTTTCCTTTTAACACTCATGTAGATGACCTCAAATTTTTCGTTATTTAGGGTCAACTTCCGATTTTTGTACCAAACAGATGTCTTTTCTAAATAGTTTTGCAATTTGTTTTGACATTTTGATGAGTTTACTAGACGACAAACGACAGCATCATCTGCATAAAACCTAAAATGGCTGCACAGGTTGTCTCCTAAATCGTTTATATAGATAAGGAACAGCAGAGGGCCTATATCTTTGGGGGTCTAGGTGTTGGGGAAAGCCAGAAGTCATTTCTGTTTTACTCGATGACTTTCCGTCAGTTGTGACATCTCTGAGAGGAAACCACGAATTCAGTCGCATAAGTGAGACGATATTCTATAAGGTCGAAACTTTAT
Organism: Schistocerca piceifrons; assembly: GCF_021461385.2. Taxonomy (NCBI): domain Eukaryota; kingdom Metazoa; phylum Arthropoda; class Insecta; order Orthoptera; family Acrididae; genus Schistocerca; species Schistocerca piceifrons. The sequence continues at coordinate 379,518,468 of NC_060139.1, forward strand.
TACAAGCCACTTGTGAGGTGCAGTTTCAAAAGAAATACGGAGTCAATTTGAAATTCATTATCCAAAGCACTCAATACATCGTGTGAGTAAAGAGCTAGTTGTGTTTCACAAGAAAGTCAACAACAGCAACACGAGGGTAATGGAATGTAGTCGAATTATATCAGGTGATGGTGAGGGAATTAGATTACGAAATGACGCACTTAAAGTAGTAGATGCGTTTTGATATTTGGGAAGCGGCAATGGCAAAAAAGCGTTCTGAAGAAGAGAAATTTGCTAACATAGAGTATAAATTTAAGTGTCAGAAAGTCATTTCTGGAAATATTTGTATGGAATGTAACCATGTATGCAAGTGAAACATGAGCAATAACTAGTTTAGACAGGAAGAGAATAGAAGCTTTTGGTAGGTGGTGCTACAGAAGAATTCTGAAGACCAGATGGGTAGATCACGTAACTAATGAGGAGGTACTGAACAGAATTGGGGAGAAGAGGAATTTGTGACACAACTTGACTAGAAGAAGGGATCGGTTGGTAGGACATGTTCTGAGGCATCAAGGGATCAAGAAATTTAGTACTGGAGGGCAGCGTGGAGGGGAAAAACCATAGAGGGAGACTAAGGAATGAATAAACAAAGCTGATTCAGAAGGGTGCAGGTTGCAGTAGTTACATGGAGATGAAGAATCTTGCACGGGATATAGTAGCATGGAGGGTTGCATCAAACCAGTCTTTGGACTGAAGACCACAACAACAACAAAATGCTTCGTAATATAAGCTTGTGGCTCTTTACTACACTAGAAATAACTGTGGAGCAACACGCAGCAACTAAGCTTGGATTTTCAGATGGTGTCCTGCGCAAGATTTTCAGATGGTGTCCTCCCAGAGCCAACGTTTACAACAAGGCAGTTGACAGTTGCAAGTGTTTCTGTTTCCTTAAATTTCAGAGGTTTCATTCCTTTTTACATATTTTAAGACTGTTGCTGATGATCTGTGTTTGTACGGAAAAAATAGAACCATGGCACGAGGCGAGAAGTCCCGCTTGAAGCTTCGTTGCTTAGCGCCTTGTTGTAGGCGGACGATGTACGCTTCACAAGAAGGTGTCACTGCAGCACAGAGCACTGCTAATAACATTTAGTTTGCACTATCTGAGGCGGCTGGGAAGCACCCAGCGTGCCTGCGGCCGCTATATACAGCGTCACCTGGTGAAGAGAAGCACGGTCCAGGTACGCCGCTGAGACACACATCATCTCCGAGAGGACAGCACCATGAAGACATCGACGGTCGCCTTCCTGTTCACTCTGCTTGCTGTTTCCAGCATGGCCTCTTCTTCCCCAGGTGAGGCAAGCTTCATACTTCATCTGTTCGGAGCATCGTATCCGACTGTTACTGTTGCGACGAACGATCTAGTACTAATTCTTTTTTGGGTATTTTCCCCATTTCATATACATTTACATATATATTCCACAAGCTACAAAACTAATGACAATATGTGTTCGAGATTACCTTGTACTATTTTTTAAGTTCAAAATAATTTGAGAAGGTCGAAACTAGTCAGAAACATTGTTACAAACGGTTTGTTTCATTGGCATAACAGGTCCAGATGGCTACACTTGTTCAAATGTAGTCATCTGTCGAAACATAATAGTCCGAAACTTGCCGTGGCAATGAGATAAACCTTTTCAGAAATATTCGTGACTGGTTGCCGTCACCCTCATCACTCTTCTTTAATTGGCCAGCCGCTGTGACAGAGCAGTTCTAGGCGCTTCAGTCCGGAACCACACGGCTGCTACGGTCGCAGGTTCGAATCCTGCTTCGGGCATGGATGTGGGTGACGTCCTTAGGTTAGTCAGGTTTAAGTAGTTCTGGGTCTAGGTGACTGATGACGTCAGATGTTAATTTCCATAGTGCTTAGAGCAATTTTTGAACCATTTTGAACTCTCTAATTGTGTATCAGCAACAGAATTGAACAATATCCAACTTCGATAAAATAATATTCCGTTCTTGTGCATTCATTTGTAAGTGTATTCGAAATAAGGGAGGAGTTTCAAAGAGAGGACGAATATAGGCTTCCAACTTCGTGCCTTCCTGCCTTCAAGGAAGTTAATACGCAGCTACGGCTTACGTGGGATACAAACAATGACCGGGAAGCTACCTCTGCGGAACGACATTAATATTTTGGTAATCCTTCCCCCTCTCCTTCTCTGCCTGTTACAGTTACGTGTCCACTCAAGGTAGCCCACCAACACAAGCCCTAAAAATTTTAATCAGTAAGTCCACCTCTGTAAAACAAGTCTGGGAAAACTCTTTTATAAGTGAAAGCAACACTTGTCTGTGACAGAGTTAAGCTAACAGGGGACTCCTGAAGAAGATGCCGAGAGAGCAGTCGAAACGTGTATTTTGTTGGAAGATATTTGAAGAGGTCTAAAAAATTAGATGCGTTGTAACATTGAAGCGTTGTAAATTGAAACATTGTAAGCGGGTTTTCTCGTGATGGTATCTGTCGCCAAGTGTCTACCAGTTCAGGGATTCAGCATCTCTGTGACACTTTCCCGCAGGTCAAACAAACCAGTGACCATTCATGCTGTCCGTCTTCGTAGACTTTCTACCGCTGTTCATCCCACCTCGTACAGGCGCCACACACTTCAACAATATTCTAGGAGAGTTCGCACTGGTGATCTGTGAGAAATCTCCTTTGTTCCCAGAAGGCGCTTTCCTAGTATCATAGCAACGAACCGAAATCAGCCACCCGCTTTACGTGCGACTGAAACTATGCGATCACTCGATTTCGTATTCATACAGATATCCAAATAAGCACCATCATATATCAGATATATACCACTCGTATATAGCTAGTACTTCTAGTTATGTTATGTTAACCGGGGACCTAGAAACGACGGAGAGGCTCCGTCAACCGCCTCAGCCGCAGTGGTCCGCAACCCCAGGGCGACTACCGCAGTCCACTTCACCCCTGCGCTACCCCACACCGAACCCAGGGTTATTGTGCGGTTCGGCCCCCGGTGGACCCCCCAGGGAACGTCTCACACCAAATGAGTGTAACCCCTATATTTGCGTGGCAGAGTAATGGTGGTGTACGCGTACGTGGAGAACTTGTTTGCGCAGCATTCGCCGACATAGTGTAGCTGATGCGGAATAAGGGGAACCAGCCGCATTTGCCGAGGCAGATGGAAAACCGCCTAAAAACTATCCACAGACTGGCCAGATCACCGGACCTCGACACAAATCCGCCGGGCGGATTCGTGCCGGAGACCGGCGCTCCTTCCCGCCCGGAAAGCCTTGCGTTAGACCGCACGGCCAACAAGCGGGCTACTACTGCTAGTACTTGAAGTGTAAAATCTAGTATCGAAAAGTAGTCGACAAGTTTGGATCACATAATTCAAATTTTACAAATATGCTCACATTTTTCGCACTATTTACGCAGTGGTTGTGTCTTGCTATTAATAATATCCTAAATACGTGTTATTACTCACTGCATTGTGCTTTCCAGCAACAGCGGAGGGGGAGCACTACGGCGACCGCCACGTGCGCTTCACGTGTGACGGCCCACTGAGCGCCTTCGGCGTGGCATTCCCTGCGTGCGCCGTCCACCGCATCGTGATGAACCGAGGCTACAGGGGAGGCGTCTGTCACAAGGGCACCTGCCACTGCCGCAAGTAGCGGCCGCCAGCTGGGAAACGTGTTTGTTTCATCAGTAGTCTCCCACTGTCTATTTATTCTGTTTCTGACACTTCCTGGCAGATTAAAACTGTGTGCTGTGTGCCAGACCGAGACTCGAACTCGGGACCTTTGCCTTTCGCGGGTAATTGCTTTACCATATCAGCGCACACTCCGCTGCAGAGTGAAAATCTCATTCTGGAAACATCCCTCTGGCTGTGGCTAAGCCATGTCTCCGCAATATCCTTTCTTTCAGGAGTGCTAGTTCTGTAAGGTTCGCAGGAGAGCTTCCGTAAAGTTTGGAAGGTAGGAGACGAGATACTGGCAGAAGTAAAGCTGTGAGGACGGGACGTGTGTCGTGCTTGGGTAGCCCATATGGTAGAGCACTTGCTCGCGAAAGGCGAAGGTCCCGAGTTCGAGTCTCGGTCCGGCACACAGTTTTAATCTGCCAGGAAATTTCATATCAGCGCACACTCCGCTGCAGAGTGAAAATCTCATTCTATTCTGTTTCTTCATGATATACAACACTCATGTAATGAATAAAAATGGTTCAAATGGCTCTGAGCACTATGGGACTTAACAGCTGTGGTCATCAGTCCCCTAGAACTTAGAACTACTTAAACCTAACTAACCTAAGGACATCACACACATCCATGCCCGAGGCAGGATTCGAATCTGCGACCGTAGCAGTCGCGCGGTTCCGGACTGCGCGCCTAGAACCGCGAGACCACCGCAGCCGGCTAATACGAATAAAGTACATGCACGAAAGTAGTTGACGTTTTACTCACCAGACTAGAAAAGTATAACTGAATTTTCCGTTGCTGCTTGGTAGAGCAATATAACAATTTTAGATAGGAAATACTGCCTGCCGCCCTGGAAAATTGTGTTAATTTGCTTACGAACCGGTTTGCGACTTCTTAGGCCGTCCTCAGGTGACAACTGAATGTCGCAAATACAGGTACAATGACGTGCGACGTACACAGATGTAATTTGCACGGAAGATAAAAAAATTAAGAGATGTAGAATGTTCAGCTACCTTAATTGCCACGGCTATGCCTGACTGACCAATGATATTTTCCACAGCGCTTGCATGATATTTTTTGTACACCACTGTGCCATTTAATAAAATTTTTTTTATTCTGTTGGTTTAAAAATTGCAGGTCTGCAGATGCGATGTTCAGCTACCTTAATTGCCACGGCTATGCCTGACTGACCAATGATAATTTCCGCAGCGCTTGCATGATATTTTTTGTACACCACTCTGTGCCATTTAATAAAATTTTTTTTATTCTGTTGGTTTAAAAATTGCAGGTCTGCAGATGCGATATTTCGTCTTTCTACCTACATTATCTGAAATATTTTTATAACACAGAAATAATTACATTAACTAAAATGAAAATAAATTTTTAAGAGGTACATGCAACAGATGATGAAACAACATCTGAATTTACAATTTAAAACTGTTATTCATAACTAAAACTTAATTTAAAAGAGTGGAGACACGAAAATGAATTTGGTTATTTAATACTAAGCTGGGATTCTGTGTCATATATTTGTTGATTTCTAGTGTTTGCAGCAGGGTCATCTCTCTGCTCTTATTTATAGAATATAAAACTTCACGCTCTACATCATACGAGTGTTTTTCTTTTACCAACTTCCCTCATGTTCAGCTACCTTAATTGCCACGGCTATGCCTGACTGACCAATGATATTTTCCACAGCGCTTGCATGATATTTTTTGTACACCACTCTGTGCCATTTAATAAAAATTTTTTTATTCTGTTGGTTTAAAAATTGCAGGTCTGCAGATGCGATATTTCGTCTTTCTACCTACATTATCTGAAATTTGCCAGCATATGGGACGTAACTTGTAACGTAACAACTTAAATTGTAACGGAGTGTTACAAAAGAATTTGTACGTATCTTAAGTCTTGAAAGATCGATATAGACGTGTCGGATAGTCAGAACCTCAATACTCTTCGCATCATCTAAATGAAGATGGAAGAATAAGTCATTTATTATTAGTTATAAGGTTATCACAATGTATGATTATTAAATACTAGCGACGAAGAAAGGATGCCAGTGAGTGGGAAGAAGCGATCGTAGTACGGGTCCATTAAAATGGAGGTAAACAAGAGGCGTCTCATTAATAAGCATAGTCTACAAGGTGTTCTACAAGACTGTTCATAAAAAATAGGAACCATTGTGGCGACTTCTTTACTGCACTTAAAAATGAAGCGTCAATTAAACACTATTCAATCACGAGCGCTGAGTTCATTAATACCTGGTGGTTATAATTAAATTTTGGCTCCATAAGAAGGCTCCAATGAAAAACGAGTGCTAGCAGGACAACGAAACTTCGTATAACATTTTTAAGGGTACGAGGATGAGAAATAACGAATAAACCATTGAAACAAATACATTCTCATTTGCACATGAGAGGGTAACGTTCGTTAATTACACACAGTGTGTTTCATTCGAGGTTACAAGCGTTGCTCAGTGTGACGACCATCTGCACCCACGACAGCATGGGACCGCACTGTACATTGCTCTACTGCTGCCCGAAACAACGGAGGGCAATATGGAGATTGGCAACAAATCCGTAAACTTCTTAGATCTCACCATTGATATCAGTACACACACACTCATTATTTCAAAATTTATCGAAAAACTACAACTACAGACACAACACCCCATAGCTCACAAACATGCGTATTTCCACTCAGCGGTACACAGTCTCATATCCATACCCACGTCCAGAGATGATTTTAAAGCAGAGTTCGACACAATAAAATTTATTGCCACAGTCAATGGCTACAGTCCAGTCCTTATTGACTACATTCTGCAAACGAAAAATTATACCCCTCCTCTATCTGCTTCCCCATCCACTGTCTGCAAGAAATGATGTAGATTACCATATCTACGAGATATATCACAGATTGTAGCCAAAGCACTGAAAGCCTGCAAGTGTAGGCTTTCCTACTATGTTAAGAACACGGGAGTCCAGTGTATTTTGAATAGCAAAGGTAAGACCCAGTTATTAGCCAACAGTGGGGTATACAAAATTACCTGTTCTGATTGTGACAAGTTTTACATTGGTCAGTCAGGTAGAGACATAGAAACTAGGCTGGCTGAACATGAACACAGCAGAAGGTTGCAGAATTCTGACCTCGCATTTGCTGATCATGTACTGTGTCAGGGTCACAACTACCAGCCAGTGTCCCATGTCCTTCACTTAGCAAAGAAAGTCCATAAACTCAACCTGTTGGAAGCCCTGGAAATAAGCAAACATCTAACTCACAGAAGAGATCTAATCTTAACTGTCCAGACTCAGCTCAACACTTTTGCCCCTCTCTTAAACTTCATATAATCATCTCTGTTTTTCATTACATCCCACACTGTCTGTTCCTAAATTTTCCCATTTTCCTATATTGATTAAGTTCTTTCATTTTATTAAAGTTTTGTATGTAATAAATATAGACTGTAGTTTCAGTTGTTAAAGCTTTCTTTTAATTGGTACTTTTATTACTTTCCATGTTCAATACCTCTTGTAGTTGTCTCATCAAATATTGTTTTTATTTTACTTGGTTCATTTATTTAATGCAAACTGTTACATAGTCACAGTTTTGAGTATAATGTTAATGATTTTCCTATTTGCTCTTTTTGTATTTGTGTATTGTTCACCCTTTTTGCTTTTTAAAATGCAGTACCACAATACTCACAAAGATTGCGTTTACTGTATGTTCCCTCACACTCCTCCATTTTCTTGCATTTATTCATTTCTGTCTATCTTACTGATATTGTTTAAGTTCCTTAGACATTCTGTAGTTACACTGATAATCCTTTCTGCTTTTAATTGGCTTGTGTATCACCCTCCATGTGAAGTAGCCTTGTCAAGTACTGATTTTGTTAGCTTTTTTATTAATAGAAACTGTTATGTAGGCATGCTGTTCCTATTTTGTGTTAAAGTCTGTCTACTCCGTTTTTACTTATTTACTGTTCAATATTTTAATTTTTCATTGCATTACCACCACACTGACAAAAATGTTACTTACTGTTCGTTTCTGCTTCAATCCAGACGTGTAACTTCTCTTCCAATGTTGTTTACAAACGCTATAACTTCTTTTCACAATACTCAGTAAATGTAAGTCAGAAATTGGTTAACACAATAAAATTAATTCTGCAGAACAAAAGTAAACTAGTGTTTTTCATTTACTGAAACAGTCCATCACTTACAACATTTTTGCTGTCCACACAGTAAAAGTACTGCATCGGAATGACGTTTTAATTTATTACTTCTTTGCTACTAACTATATTCGGGACGCATCACGCTGATATTAACCACATATACAACTGAGTGTTCCAGGGAAATTATTTCACTGTACGACATATGGTTTAGGAGATAGGATGTCATAAACATTGAGTCGCGTGAAAACGAAACTGCATTGCGAAACTCGTTATTGATACAGGTGAAATACGTGTAAAAATGTGTGTGAAATATATGAAATATGCTCGAATGTGACATATGCTTACACAGACGAAGCCACAGGTACAAAGCTCCTCCTCATCACCTGGATCGATTTCAGTCAACTTTGGTACACATGTTACTTGCTATCTGGAGAGATATATTGTGTGTTTAAGAACCACCAAACTCCTATTCAGATGGGGTTCATAGACAGAGAAGTGGAGGGCAGGAGCAGAAGATGGGGAGACGGAAAAGAGGACGAAGGAGGGAGGATGAGATCAATAGAGAGAGGGGAGGAGGAGATGAATAAAGAGATGGGTAGGAGGAGATGGATAGAGAAGGGAGAGAAGAGGAGATGGACAGAGAAAGAGGAGAGATGGACAGAGAGAGGGGTAGGATGAGATGGAGAGAGAGGGGGGTGGGATGAGATGGACAGAGAGGAAGGAGATGGACAGTGAGGGAGGGAAGAAGGAGATGGACAGAGAGAGGGAGGAGGATGAAATGAGCATAAATAATTGGAGGAGGAGATGACAGAGGGATGGTGGAGGAAACAGGCAGGGAGGCTGAGGAGAGGAGGAAATTGACAATGAGAGGGGGGAGGATGTGGACCTTGAGAGGGGAGGGAGGAGATAAAAAGGTGGGGTCGGAGGAGGTGGAAATGTAGAGGGGGTAGGAGGAAGTGGCCAGTGAAAGGGGATGTAAGAGGTGGACATGTAGCAGAAGAAGATGGGCAGAAAAAGCAGGCAGACGAAGCGATGGACAGTGGAAGGGGCAGGAGGAAATGGACATATAGCGGGGATTGGAGGAGGGCTACAGTGACAGGAAGAAGGAGGAGAAGAATGTAAAGACAGTGGAGTTTGAGGTATACATATGGCAAGAGAGAGAAGGGGAGGAAGAGAAGGACAGAGAGAGGGAGAATATTTAAACCGACAGATGTGAGGGGAAAGCGAACATGGACTAATAGAAGAATGAAATAAATACGTACGCAGGCGATCAACAAACTGAGTGGAACCATGCACCTGCTTATATCCATGTTTTACTGATGAATACCAAGAAACTACTTATGTGACGCAAGGTGGAAGCATAACATAGTCCATGTTGTCTGTGCCCTCTACAGCGTCTGACCATAACTATCTTGCCCTTCTCTGAGCCTGGACCTGCCTTGTGGCACCCTCTCTATGTACAGTCACTTCTCGTATCCCCGGAGGACGTAACATTCTCGATACATAAGCATGTAAAAAGCTCCTTTTTCGAACGACATCGGAGATGGAGTGCACCACCGCACACCCATGATCTAGCTAGGAACAAGCGCCCTGATACAGCGCCTTTTCACAAACGAGGTCATGACGACTGCTAAGACGACATTGTACTATTTCATTCGCTTAGCCGTAGTTTCTGTAAGTCCAGACTGTGAAAAATGCCGCCAAATACTGTTTCTGCATCGCTATTCCATAAATTTGCATCATGTTGTTGCGGTCGTGATCTTCAGTCCAGAGACTGGTATGATGCAGCTCTCCATGCTACTTGCAAGCTCCTTCATCTCCGAGTAACTACGGCAACCTACAGCATTCTGAATCTGCTTGCTGTATTCATCTCTTGGTCTCCCTCTAGGATTTTCACCCTCCACACTTCTCTCCATCACTAAATTGGTGATCCCTTGATGCCGCAGAACGCTTCCTACAAACCGATCCTTTCTTCTGGTCACGTTGTGCCACAAAATACTCTTCTCCATGATTACATTCAGTACCTCCTCATTAGTTACGTGATCTACCCATCTAATCCTCAGTATTTTTCTGTAGAACCACATCTCGAAAGCTTCTATTCTCTTCTTTTCTACACTATTTATCGACCATGTTTAACACCCATTCGTAGCTACACTCAATACAAATACTTTTAGAAAAGACTTTCTGACAATTCAATCTATACTCTTATGTTAACAAATTTCTCTTCTTCGGAAACACTTTTCTTGCCTTTGCCAGTCTACATTCTCTATCCTCTCTACTTCAACAATGATCAGTTATTTTGCTCCCCAAATAGCAGAACTCATCTGCTTCTTTAAGTGTCTCATTTCCTAATCTAATTTCCTTAGCATCATCCGGTTTAATTTACATTCCATTATCCTCGTTTCGCTTTTGTTGATGTTCATCTTATATCTGCCTTTCAAGACATTGATCATTCCCTTCAATTGCTCTTCCAGGACCTTTGCTGTCTCTGACAGAATTACAATGTGATCGGCAAACCTCACAGTTTTTATTTCTTCTCCATCGATTTTAATTCCTACTCCAAATTTTTCTTTTGTTTCCTTTATTGCTTGCTCAATATACAGATTGAATAACATCGGGGATAGGCTACAGTCCTGTCTCACTCCCTTCCCAACAGCTGCTCCCCTTTCATACCCCTCTATTCTTATAACTACCATCTGGTTCTTGTACAAATTGTGAATAGCCTTTCGCTCCCTGTATTTGACCCCTGTCACCTTCAGAATTTGAGAGAGAGCATTCCAGTCAACCTTGTCAAAAGCTTTCTCTAAGTCTACAATTGCCAGAAACGTAGGTTTGCCTTTCCTTAATCTAAGATAAGTCGTAGGGTCAGTATTGCCTCACGTCTTCCAACGTTTCTATAGAATCCAAACTGATCTTTCCCGAAGTCGGCTTCTATCAGTTCTTCCATTCGCCTGAGAAGAATTCACGTTAGTATTTTGCAGCTGTGACTTATTAAACTGATAGTTAGTTAATTTTCACATCTGTCAACACCTGCTTTCTTAGGGATTGGAATTATTATATTCTCCTTGACGTCTGAGGGTATTTCGCCTGTCTCATACATCTTGCTCACCAGATGGTAGAGTATTGTCATGGCTGGCTCTCCCAATGCTATCAGTAGCTCTAATGGAATGTTGTCTACTCCCGGGGCCCTGTTTCGACTTAGGACATTCAGTGCTCTGTCAAATTCTTCACGCAGTATCACATCTCCCATTTCATCTTCACTTGCGTCGTCTTCCATTTCCGTAACATTGCCCTCAAGTACATCGCCCTTGTATAGCCCTCTATATACTTCCACCTTTCTGCTTTCCTTTCTTTGCTTAGCACTAATTTTCATCTGAGCTCTTGATAATCATACAAGTGGTTCTTTTTTCTCCAAAGGTCTCTTTAATTTTCATGTGAGCAGTATCTATCTTACCCCTAGTGAGATAGGCCTCTACATCCTTACATTTGTCCTCTAGCCATCCCTGCTTAACCATTTTGCACTTCCTGTCGATCTCATTTTTGAGACGTTTGTATTCCTTTTCACCTGCTTCATTTACTGCATTTTTATATTTTCTCCTTTCATCAATTAAATTCAGTATTTCTTCTGTTACCCAAGAATTTCTACTAGCCCTCGTCTTTTTACCTACTTGATCCTCTGCTGCCTTCACTATTTCATCCCTCAGAGCTACTCATTCTTCTGCTACTATATTCATTTCCCCCATTCCTGTCAATTGTTCCCTTATGCTCTCCCTGAAGCTCTGTACAACCTCTGGTTTAGTCAGTTTATCCAGATCCCATCTCCTTAAATTTCCACCTTTTTGCAGTTTGTTCAGTTTTAATCTACAGTTCACAACCAATAGATTTTGGTCAGAGTCTACATCTGCCCCTGGAAATATCTTACAACATAAGACCTGGTTCCTAAATCTCTGTCTTACGATTATATAATCTATATGAAACCATCCAGCGCCTCCAGGCCTCTTTCATGTATACTACCTTCTTTCATGATTATTAAACCAAGTATTAGCTATAATTAAGTCATGCTCTGTGCAAAATTCTACAAGGGGGCTTCCTCTTTCATTCCTTATTCGTATTCCATATTCACCTAATAATTTTTCTTCTTTTCCTATTCCTGCTATCGAGCTCCAGTCCCACATTACTATTAAATTTTCGTCTTCCTTCACTATTTAAATAATTCCTTTTATCTCATCATACATTTCTTCAATCTCTTCATCATCTGCGAAGCTAATTAGCATATGAACTTGTACTACTGTGGTAGGTGTGGGCTTCGTGCCTATCTTGGCTACAATAATGCATTCACTATGCTGTTTGTAGTGGCTGACTCGTGCTCCTATTTCTTATTCATTATTAAACCTACTCCTGCATTACCCCTGTTTAATTTTGTATTTATAACCCTGTAGTCACCTGACCAGAAGTCTTGTTCCTCCTGCCACCGAACTTCACTAATTCCCACTATATCTAACTTTAACCTATCCATTCCCCCTTTTAAATTTTCTATCCTACCTGCCCGATTAAGGGATCTGACATTCCACGTTCCGATCCGTAGAACGCCAGTTTTCTTTCTCCTGATAACGACATCTTCCTGAGTAGTCCCCGCCCGGAGATCTGAAGGGGGGACTATTTTACCTCCGGAGTGTTTTACCCAAGAGGACGCCACCATCATTTAATCATACAATAAAGCTGCATGCCCTCGGGAAAAATTACGGCTGTAGTTTCCCCTTGTTTTCAGCCGTTCGCAGTATCAGCGCAGCAAGGCCGTTTTGGTTAATGTTACAAGGCCAGGTCATTCTATCATCCAGACTGTTGCCTCCGAAACTACTGAAAAGGCTGCTGCCCCTCTTCAGGAACCACACGTTTTTCTGGCCTCTCAAGAGATACCCCTTCTTTGTGGTTGCACCTATGGTACGACTGTCCGTATCGCTGAGGCACGCATGCCTCTCCACCAACGGCAAGGTCCATGGTTCATGGCGGTGGGGCGGTGGCGGGGGGGGGGGGGGGGGGCATCATTTAGACGTTACCATATCGTAGTATGTGAGGTAGTGGTTTTAATGCTTCAGAGGTTGCAGATTGTCTTCCCCTATTTGTGGGGGAAAAGTCTTGAACACTTGATTTAGAGATGTTCAGTTCGTTGCTCCATTGCGACACAGCAACCTTCACACACTTGGGTCATATCCCCAATACTTGCACACAACTGACAGGTCGAATGCGCATCTGTTGTTTACAGTTGTCAGATCAAGCTGCCATCGTAATTAGTGGACTGACGTCGCTTACACGCCAGGAGTAAAATCATTCTCGGAACTTTTTTGACGGACGGTTTGTATAGCTGAAGTTAAATGAGCTCCTTTGGGATACGGTATACGACGAATCTGTGTCTACATCTTTTCTCCACAAGTTACAGTGAGTGGCGAAGGGTACTTTGTGCACCACTTACCATTTCCCCCTTCCCCTTACCATTTGCGAATGTTATGTGGGACGGTGTGTGTTGGTAAACATCCATATTCTTCGTCGTGGTCATTTTGTGAGATGTACTGGAAGGAACAAATGTTTCGCTGTTCTCTGTCATTGGAGTTTTTGAGCATTTCAGTAACACTGTCGCCATTGTTAAACGACTTCTGCACGAAGCGCGTCGTCCACCATTGGATATTCTCTGTCTGTTCTATTAATCTAACATGGTAAGATTCCGAGACTGGTGAGAAGTACCTAAAAGTCGGTCGAGCAAGCGTTTCGTAAGGCGCTTCCTCCGTGGATGAACTGCATTTCCTTATATTCTTCCAAAGAATGTAAACATGGCATCTGCGATAAGAAATCTTCAGACGTAAAACAATTTTTGGGCGGATTCCAGAGCAGTGATATAAGACCGTTAGTTTTCACAGTATATACAGGGTGAAGAAAAATTCGTGCACTCTGACGTCACAGGGCGATTCCTCACATACTAGCAATACGAAAATGTCTGCCACAAAAGTTTGTCCTGTGCATATTTCGGGCATTAAATAGACTTTAAAGACTGACAATCTGACAGCACTGTAATCTGTGTATGGCAACTACCTCTGTCAGGATAGAGGAACACTGTTCTGCAGGTAGCGCAGTGGATAGCGTTTTGGGTTAGCATGCAGCGCTACTGGGTCGAGGGTTTGCTAAAAGTAATCTGCGTGGTACAGTATCTGGTGCCTTAATCGTAATATAGCGAGTACAGTGGGTCTTCTACAAAAAACCCCAGTTACGTACTAGGAACACAGAAATGGAAATACAATCGTTTTCATTGGTCAGCTTTTAAATAAACCTTTTGCATGTCGTGGACGCGAATAATTTTGCACCACTGTATCTAGTAGATTCCAAACCTGTTTCGTGTACCATCACCCACTGGTCCAGTCGATTAATGACAACTATTATTCTTTAAGCTTCCTAGCAGATTGAAACTGTGTGCACAGACCGACATTCGAACTCGGGACCTTTGCCTTTCGCGGTCAAGTGCTATTGTTCTTGCCACGTTCTGGTCCATTTCATTTCATTACCGCCTTATGTCACCAGTTGGGCTAGTAACGTGCTCTGCAAATGATTTCGATGGGACCATTGGGGGTCTGGTATGTAATAGATCCAGTGGACGGGCGAAAGGCTTCTTCAAAAGCTACCCAATGAAAATGATTAATCTTCCATTTCTGTGTTCATAGTGGTTAACTGCAGTTGTTTTGTAGAAGACCCACTGTAATCGCTGTATGACGATTAAGGCGCCAGGTTTATACCACGCAGACCACTTTTAGCAAATAAAAACAAATTAGCCTCAATCCAGAATCGAACCCTCGACCTCCTGCATGCTAACCCAAAACTCTATCCATTGCACCAACTGCACGGAGTTGCTTTATGTGCTGACAATGGTAGTTACCGTACACGTGATTTCAGTGTTGCCAGGTTGCCAATCTTTAACGTCCATTTACTGCCCGATATATGTACAGGACGAAATTTTTATGAGGGACATTTTGTATTGCAAGTATGTGAGGAATCGCACTGTGAAGTCCGAGTGCACATTTTTCTTCATCCTGTATAAATGACGTAGTGGATAGAGTCGGAAGTTGCATGAGGATTTTAGTGGATGATACAGCTACACACAGAGAACTCTCAACACTGGTGGCAATTGAAGCTCACCGTAGAGAAATGTAATGTATTGAGAATACATAGACAGAAATACTCTTCACTGTATGATTACAAAATTTCGGAACAGTCACTGGAAGTATTTAATTTCATAAAATATCTAACAGTATGCGCAGAGAGCGATTTGAAGAGAAACGACCACATAAAAATAGATCAGAAATATAGCAGATGCCAGACAGAGATTTATTGGAAGAACCCTCAAAAATGTAGTGCGTCAACAAAGGCAGTAGCTAACAGAAAACTCCTTCGACCAATGCGTGAATAATGTTCAGTCTATAGCAGACAAGGCTGATAGAGAAAATAGACAAGAACCAATGAAGACAAGCGCGTTTTGTCAAAGGTTCCCTTTCCAGGAAAGCGTCAAGGAGATGCTCATCCAACTGTAGTAGCAGAAGACATGAGAAAGGCGTTGTATGTAAAGATGTACAACGTCATAAGAGAAGCGTTGTACCTGAAGATGTACTACGCCATAAGAGTGTTGTACATCACGATGTTATTCACTGTTGAAGTCCCGAGAGCGTACGTTCCTAGAAGTCTCAACCAATAGGTTGCTTACTCTACGGACGTCTCGCGAAAATACCAAAAAGATAAAATTAGGTAGATTGAAGCTCACACACAGGCTTGTCAAAACTTGTTTTTCCAGAGGGATATTCGCATCTGGAATTAGCAAATGGGCAGCCGGGGAAGGGGGGGGGGGGGATGAGAGTGGCAAATAAAGTTGCCTTCGTCACATCGCAAAAGGCGACTTGTGGAATATAGATGTAGATGCAGCTGTCCTTTTCTTAAGATTATTTTTACATGGCCGTTCCACTTTAGGTTTCTCAAGGTGGTTATTCCTTTGTATTTCACTGCTACTGGTGTTTCCAATGATTTATCAGAAACAGTGTAATGGAACAGCAATGGATCAGTAACGTACAATATGTTACACACATTTACCTACAGAGTAAGCTGCCAGTCCTTTACGTTTCTTCGTCACATAATTTCACTACTTTATCTTTCACGATCAGACGTAATGATCTCTGAGCTTTTCTAGCTACTGTAATATACGAAATGGTGACCTAAGAACAGTGTTTTCATTTGTCAGGCGATCGTGTTTATATTCTTCACCATTTTGTAATCTCTGTCATATTCACCTTATTGTGGCGCAGTGATAGCTCATGAAAAATTGAAAATGTAAACTAATAATAATAATTCTATAGACAAAACGTTACATTTTATTATTACCATAGAACCAGGTATTTGACTTTACCTGAATGTCAGAGATTTTCAACCAGAATTACACGCCGGAAAGCGCTTAAAAGTACAGCTTTATTATGTTTTCTGCCATGTTGTACTCTAGTAACAGTGTAAACCAAAAGCGAAATGTTGTTGCCAAGTTTAACACTGAATAACAATGTCGCTAATGCTAATTTCTCCTTAGCTTCTTGCATCAACTTTCTGTTCCTCCCTAGGTTCTTTAAATAGTTATCTACATGTTTTGTGGCTCGTAATTTCGACCTCTTGCTGTGACAGCAACGTAAAAGTTTTACAATAAATTATGGCACATTGTCTCCGTGGAAAATATGGCAGCATGCTGACTACTTATTTACATGATTACTTAAGAGTGCTTCTTAATATACAAACAATGGTTTCAGTTTAACTACTTTTGTTCAGTGTCCACTTCTCTAATATAAACACACAACACGCACACTCACTCACACACACACACACACACACACACACACACACACACACAAACACACACACGGACAATGATTTAAGTGTAATGACGTTTTTTCACTGTGCCTCTCTCTAAAATAAACACACATACTCTCTCTCTCTCTCTCTCTCTCTCTCTCTCTCTCTCTCTCTCTCTTTCACACACACACACACACACACACACACACACACACACACACACACACGTGGATAATGTAAATCATTCCTCCAAGTATTATATTTAGTAATGCTATTGTGATTGATTGTTTACAGTCTTCATAAGACAACAAATGGTAAACGTAAAAGTGTTTTCAGCATGCCGAGTCTTTAAGGAATTGAGTACAAGAGGTTGTAGGTTGAACAGCACACATCATACTTACTACACATTTGTTTCCTCAGTGGCGAATTACCCCACAATATGATGCCACAAGATATCAGTGAATGAAAATAGAAAAAGTAAGTCAACTATTTGACATTTTAATCTCCAAAATCTGATTTTATCCATATCGCACATGATGCAGAGCTAAGACTTTTTCGATGATCTGTAACACGTCACGGCCAGCTCCCGTTCTTATCAATATGAACACCTCAGAATTTAGAATATTCTATTTGAGTTATTGGTTTACAGCCATGCTTTGTTCCTAAAGGCTGGTCGGCCTTTGTGCAGTACTGAACTACATGTATTGTATTTAGGTCAGTTCAGTGACAGTCCATTTCCAGAGAATCAGATATTAATTTTCAAGAAAACATTTGCTTTTCTAGTGTTGAAAATGCTCTAATAGGGGTAATTATAATACTTGTATCTTAAGCAAAGAGAACTATTTCTGCTTCTTGGATACATGATGGAAGATCGTACATATATAAGGAGAAGAGCGAACACAATATCCGTCCCTGGGGTACAGCTAGAGTGATTATTTCCCATTCTGAAGATACCGTTTCATTGTGCACACTCACTGAGATCGTTGATGCAATACTCTGCATTCTTTGTAGTTACATAGGGTGTGAAACCCAGTTACCAGCAAGCTGTCTAGTACCATAATATTTGTGCTTCTCTAGGAGGATACACTGAACCACGCTTTGGTAAGTCACAGAAGATACCAGTTGGCAATATTTTGTCATTCGAATTTTGTATAACCTTATTTGTGAATTGGAAAACACCATGGAAAAACACTTCTGAAATGCAAACTGAGGCTAAGCATGTTATCTTGAGATAGGTGTGTTACCATTCTTAGATGTATAATTTGTTCCAGTACATACGTGAAGGAGGTAAGTAGTGAGGTTGTTCGCTAACTGTTAACATCTGATTTCCTGCTTTACTCGCAAACAGGTGTGGCAGTAGCATATTTCAGTCTGTCTGGTAAAATCCCCACTGATAGTGAGTGGTGCATACGTCACTAAAAACATTGCATGTATGTAAAGAACAAGAGTTTTGTACTTTACTTGAGATATTATCAACACCATGATAGTTTTTGGTTTTGAGGGAAGAGTGAATTATATTCTTAATTTCTTTCGAAGAGCATGGAGTAATTGTAAGTTATTTGTGTGAACGAAGCAATGCTTCTTGCATATTTTATATTGTTTTACCCTTTGAACTGTACATGCCAATCTGCCGACCTAGTTAGAGAAAGAGATTACTGAATATATTATGCAGTATTATCTAACACTATAATACCAATAAGTGTAGAACAATCGTTCACAACTTATTGTAAATTACGTATAACAGACACTGCAGTGCCCTGGCTTCTAGACGAAACGCCAACGAGAAGCGGTTGCAAGTAGCCTTTGGGCTCATCAGTTGGTGTTATAAATGTATCAGGGTGAACTTCCGGCCGGCCGTTGTGGTCGAGCGGTTCTAGGCGCATCATTCCGGAAGCACGAGGCTGCTACGCTCGCAGGTTCGAATCCTGCCTCGGGCACGGATGTGTGTGATGTCCTTAGGTTAGTTAGGTTTAAGTAGTTTTAAGTCTAGGGGACTAATGACCTCAGACGTTAAGTCCCATAGTGCTTAGAGCCATTTGCACCATTTGGTGAACCTTAACACAAGTTACCTTCCTCTGCAGATTTCCTCCTCAGTCAGCAATAATTCCCATCAGTTTGGCATTCTTCTTCAGGTGCGAACATCTCTTTTTTTCTCACTAGAAGTCCTCCACCTTGTTTTTCTCACATCTAAGCTTATAAATTGTTAGTTTTGAATGCAGTATTCTAATGATAAGATGTGCAGTTCATTACCATTTTAATTCACAATGCGATAAAAAAAAGAAGAACGTGTTAGACTCATGCAGCACTTCTCTCTATTCTGCTTTGGAATGGAACAAACAGAGCCATGAAACTTACTCACCCCGACTGAAAACAAGTCACTGAGTACAATCCTTTGCACCGTGTAGTATTGTTGTCTGCGTAGAAACAATACAAATGTGCCTCTGAGATATTTTAAGCATACTTGAACTAAAGTACTTGCGAGGAACACATTTTGCTCAACCTGCGCGTGTTTTCTGTTTCTGTTCTCTCTTATCTTTGACCTGTGCGATACTTAAATGGTTTTACATGTAGCGTTCGTAGGAATCCAAGGACGTAAATTCATCATGGGTGTATTCAGCGGTAATTTTGAATATCGCAAATATAAATCAACTTCATGCAATGTGGGCATTGTACATTAACTGCAGTGACTGTCATGACTGTGTTGAATGTAGTTGATTGCGTGGATTAATGATCATGAAAGACTAAACCGAAATTCTCTGGCACTACGCAGCTTAATAGCCTGCAATACCATCAGGGGGCCACCAATCCCTTACTCCAGATGGAGCCTCATCACATTAGCGACTACCTATGACAAAGGAGCAGGCAGAGAAGTATGGTGACCAACTGCCTGAAGGGTAACATGTTCCACAGACCTTAAACATTTAAAAAACTTCTGCATGAAAAAATGGAATCCTTATCGAGCGCCTGCAGACTCAAATGCAATAAGACATACAAGACATTTTACATATGTAGACACTCACACGACGTCGAGTACTGAAGAGAAGTCGGTTATCATCCTATGACACTGCCACCAAATCACATCACGGTGAAATGAGTTTTGGACACAAACGGCAGAAATTTTGTGATCACCTCCGAACATTAAAGAAGTGCTAGAGGGTTGAGAACACCAATAACTGGAAAGAATTTACCTTGAAGCAGTGAGAAGGTGGTTTGTTGACTCATTCTTCGTGGTAGAGATGAATGTGAGTTCCGAGAATTCGTAGTCAATTTTCGGCTTGTCTGCTGCCTGCAACTGAGTTCCCATTTGGGCGTAAGTAGGTAATCTTGTTTCCTGAACTCGTTGCTATACCTATCATTGCCCCCATAGAAGGGATAAGACAATCCTTAGCACTGAAATTCTGCTCTCTTCGATGAAAATTTTGACAGACCACCAACTGAGGCAACTGTCTACGTCAAATTGTTTTTATCACAGCGATTACTTACAATGTTTGGCCTGCACGGATATCTGAATGAACATTTGTGGGCTACCTTGAAACATCGACATAGTAAAGGACAAAAAGAAATAGTAAAGAATCTTGAAATGTAACGTAAGCCGAAGTTAAGGTCGTAGGAAACAGAACAGTCTCGCAGTGGGCAAAAATGGGAAAATAAATGATGACTAACCTTGTATTTCATAACAAGTATTTTAATCATGATAAGAATTACCCGTCAGGTTTGGAGGATTACCGGAACTACCTCTTTTGTAAAGACAGGATTTCTACAGGTGTTAGGCACACTTGGAGAGAGTAACATCTTACTGTAGTGAAATATTTAATGAAAACCCACCAGATACAATGAAAAGCATAATCAATGGCATTCACGTATGAAGATTATGTACATTTAATGATGAAACGTCCTCGATGACAGCACTGTTGTTCGAAGGGCGGCGGACTACTTGCGGCAGTGGCAGACGCCCTTATCGCAGTAGCCGCCCCTGAAGCCTTTTCCCATGGCGATGCAGCGGGCGGCGCAGGCAGAGTCCCCTACGCCGAAGGCGCTCAGCAGATCACACGTGGCACGCACGTGGCGGTCGCCGTGACCATCCTCCCCTGTCACTGTAATAAACAAACAAAGCACTTAACTTAAATCTGACAGCTGGTCAAGTATGTACACAATATCTATACCGTATCAGTTTATTGGTTAAACATTAATCGTGTCACTAATCACTACTGACAGAAATGCATCCTTTCAGATTCCGAAATTGTAGGAATAAAGCACAAGGAACAAAAGGTTATGTGTAACTTGTTCAGAAACCAGACTGCAATTGTAAGAGCCGAAGGACGTAAATTGGAAGCATTTGTTGCGAAGGGAGTGAGATATGGTTGTACCCTGTCACGCTGTTATTCAAACTGTACATTGAGCAAACTGTAAAGTAATCCAAGGACAAATTCAGGAGTAGAATTAATGGCCAGTTAGAAGAAATAAGAACGATGAAGTTCTCCGGTGATGTCGTAATTCTGTCAGAGACGAAAAAGCATTTGTGAAATCAGTCAAACGGAAAGGATAGTGTCTTGAAAAGAGGTTATGCGATTAATAACAACAAAAATAAATCAAAACTTATTTTGTGTGCAATTAAATCTGTTAATGGTGAGCGAATTAAATTTAGGAACTAACGCAGTTAAAATAATAGATTACTTCCACTTTTTGGGCACCAAAATAACAGACCATGACCAAAATAGAGAGAATGTAAAATGCCTTCTGGCAGTTGTAAGAAAACCATTTCTGAATAAGAGGACCTTATTAACATTGTATATATACTTATGTGTGTGGGGACAATGGTAGAGTTGGGGAGGGGGGAAGAGGGAATGACCTTTTCTGAAAGTGCTTGTCTCGGGTAGAGATGGCGATGTTTGTAAATATCGAAGTTGATTTCGATTTCATCGTCGGCGTCCAAACATCGATTGCTGTTACCCCAATATATAGATAATTTTAACGTCAATGATACGAGATGAATTTGTGTAGAGAATGGAGTAAAAAGAGACGTGTAAATATATCTAATATCAATCAGTACATCAATATCAACTTTGCACATGCTACAACTTTTGTCCACAGACCGTGAATATAACATTTATGAGAGAAGTTCTATTGCGTTGTTCACAGAAGGCATGTCCTGCCTTTGAGAACAGTCTTCCAGAAGCTGACGGTGTAACTATACAGCTGAAATACTTTAGTGCAATTTTTTGTAGTTTAGCATTGTCAGTGCCGATGATAAAGATTTCCATGCTTTCTAATGGCTGTTGTCAAAAATCTCGAAGGCGATCTTTTAAGTAATAACTGAACTATGACGGTAGATCCTTTTCTGTTTCAGTTGTAAATTATTTTTCTTTTACTGTTTTGTATTGTGCAATCCATAAATCGAATATTACACAGCTGAAGGTGCCTATTTGACATATATTGGATGTATCAACAACTAAAGATGCCTGTCGAGTTTTGAATGTGCTATTGGAATTAGATTACAATCAAATCACATTTATTACAATGATATAATGTATGAATAAATATTCTGAATGTTCCATTGAAACAAAAAACAGCCAAACATTAGAGAATCAGGTATATATTTGAAAATTAATGGAAAATAGTACCACCCAAAAGAATTATAAGCAACTGAAACCGAACCTTAATCAACTACATGTAACTTTTTCTTCTAAATGCTATTTCTATACCTTCAATCATTACACAGATGCCGTTATGAAACGTATTCAGAAAAAATTTCTTTGAATCGAAAAACACTGAAAGTGGCACGAAGTATCCTGGTCTTTTTTTCCAACACTGAAGATCAATAATTTGTTTTTAACGTTGTTGTTATGATGTATTAAAGAGCTCAGTATTGATACACAACATCGATAATCGTCTCACATCCCTGGTCTGAAGTGCAGCGTTGGATGGAAGAGGAAAGTGGACACGATGAGAATAGAAACTCTTAACATCTGGTTATAAAGAAGAATTCTGAAGATAAAGCGATTAAACAATAAACTAGGGGTGATAAGATTCTGTGATAACAGCGGTAAAACGCCAAGTGTTGGGAAATGGTTCCCGTGGTTATGTGGAGTACGACATACAGAATTTGGACACCACATCTTGAACTACAGCTTAACCTACATTAGCGTCTTATCGTCATCAGCCGTTTGACCTCAAGTACTAGATCAGTTCCTCTTCCAGACTTTTCTATACATTCTGTCACACACAGCCTTGTTGCTCCTGCATATTCTCTGTCATCCACACACCTTCTGCTACATAGTCGTTCGTTCTCTACCTATCGTTTGGAATCCATCCTTGGTCCACTTGCCACACATTCGCCTTTCTGCGTGTGCCATACACCTCCAATCCATTTTCTTTAGACACATGATTACGCCTTTCACTTCAGTCTATTTCTGGTCCATTTTTTTCCTTTTTCGCCTCTCCTTGTAATTCCCACCATGCAATTCTCCATCGGTAACTTATTTTGAAAAAGTTTGCTTCTTTAGCTGATGCACTTCAAGACATTTTTTCCAAGACTTTTCATTTATTTTGCTCTCCTTTCGCTCGCTCTCTGTAACTGCGCTGGTTACAAATGCTGATCAATTGGTACTATGATTTCAGTGCTAATTTGCTCTATTTTCTGTTCAACGATTACATGATTTGAGTCTTATTATAATTTTTTATCGATCCTACTTTCAGTCTTTCCGTATTAAGCTCTTCCATTCGTTATTGAAGTTTACCAGCACAAAAATATGTCAGCAATAGAGCTCAGTCGAGAACACGGAGGTTGCTCAGGTGTTCTCCCTCTTCTTTCTCTCTTTTTTGGAGTTATTCCGATGTTATTATAATCAATAGTGAGTGACTAGTGTTAAAAGTAACGAACAACCGTTTAGTAGGCTTTTGGTTCTTGTTTTGAATTTTATTTTGCATTTAATGTGTTCTGTGCCTTTAAAGACCATGGCTTTACTCGTTTCGTTTAGCATACTAAGATTGTGCTCTATAGTTGAAGATCATGAGTGGCTCTTTGTAAAGATCCCTCATTGTCATCTATTATTTCCTGATCTTCAAAGTAAAGCAGACTTACTACGTAATTATGTGTAATTTCCTATTCTCCTGCCGTTATTTCTTTAATACTTTGGCTATGCTAGGGACGTATTGCACTGAGTCTTACACCTACACAAACGTAATTTATAAATCTCTAATCCGGGGTACGTTTACACTTCTGAATCAGTGGACATGTTCTTCATTACAATTATCAACCGTAAAAGAGAAATACCATTATCTGCACAGCGATCCACAAGTTAGCACGGTTAACGTGATTCAAAACTGTTCTACAGTTTATATCAAGAAGGTACTTTCATCTCTCCGATATTCTCATTTATCTGGCTAAGTGTAAGAATGTAATCCGTAAATGAATGTAATATTTTTCTATTGGCAAGACGTTCTCTACTATTTTTCTTAGCTCTACATCGTAGTATACGGGTATATCTTATGTGCTGTGATAAAAATCCATCACTCTGAGACTTGTAGCAGACTGTAAATATAGCAGAAAGATTCGGCTGTATAATTTCATATTTTAACACAGTTTTTAAAAAATCAAAGAAATTTATTCTATAGTGTATGACAATGGAGAAGACAGAGGATAGATAAAATGAAACAAAGGACAGATAAGCGAATCACACTTCCGTTCCTCAAAAGATATTAACATAAGAGGAAGAAGTCTGCTGGGAGAACCCGAGGCAGGATGGAGCGGCTAGCACCGCCAGTAATAAATACATGCAGTAACAGTTTGCACAACATAATAGCGATGGAAGAAGAAAAAAGAAAAATTCACTGGACGTTTGTCGTGTTCGAAGAATCACTTGCGACACGTTCAGTGTCATCACCGACAGAAGTGAATGCAAATTCTTTCCATTGTAATGAATATGTCAATCCAAATAGCTCCACACCAGAAGAATTCGGGGAGACATATCTGATCATCATGGTTCCTAGCGGAGCATAGCATAGACATCAGAGTTGCTGGAGAAAACAGCCAACTTCCAAAGAAGTATCATAACCATTGCAGTCAACACGTGCAGGTAATTACTTTAGCAACAGTTTCCTGCCACAAGCAGTCATTCGTAAGACTTATACAGTTACTTAAGTCGTATTTACGTGCAATCATATTGTAGTAAATTTCATTTTATTACGTTACATGTCATTAAGTCGAATGCAGTCTTTAAAATACAAATAAGTACGTAGTACTGTTACCACCACACACTCGAAAAGTGAAATTCACTTTTAACAACCAAAATACCTGCCATTTTATCGCTAAGTTTTTGCATATTTCCTTCTGTAACTTCTATTGAGCGTGATAGCTGCGTAAAGAATCCACAAATCCACCGAAGCAAGGAAAAAACAATTATTCAACTTGCTTTTCTACGTGGCTAGCGTCCGGAACGAACCAACAACTACGTAATTTTGTCGATCGTCAATCCTTCTATGAACCTGTGAATACCCCCATAAATACAACGAATTGTGACAGTTATCAACAGCAAAGAGAGCACCATTTTTTAACTGTTAACTATATGTGTATCATATCCATATCTAAGATCATATTTTCAATTAATTTATGTTGTCCTCTTATTATTTAATTCTGAAATAATCACCCTTTTAACTGATCTGAAGTTTTTTGTTTCTTCTCCTTATGCACCAATCTTTTTGCCTCAACATACCTTCTACGACCAACATCTTGTATAAATTGTGTTCCATATTCTAGTTTTTCTATGCTCCCGCGAGTTACCATCTGAACTACTTTTGTCATCGCCGGTAGCCGTAATAGAACCCCAGTTGCTGTCCCATATTCCAGCACAGGTTTTCTCAGTTATTGTTTACAGAAGTTTTTAATTACCGTTTTTGTTAGTTGACAGGAAAAGGTGACAAGTTGTGCCGAGTGGCCACCTGTGTTGACAGCAATCCCGGTAATTCAACTATAGTTTGTTGTCCGAAAACGCTTTTATCATATCGATTTTTCCCTCAGTTTGTTTCACTGTTTATTTATTTACAGCCGATTTCTAGGCGTTTCATAGTTTCATCTTCAAGTAGTTATGCACTGTTATCGAAATGAACTATACCTACAAGAATATTCTGTTGCTGTGCCAAGTCTAATGTAAATATGAGACTCTAGCTATCCTGACCACTCGTAAAGATTTAACCCAATAAATATCTGGGAGTATGCGAACGTAGCTCTTTTAATTGTAACGGCCACATTAAACTAATAGCAAGATATTCGAATGCCGGAATAAAATGTACTGGAAGAACGACTCGAAATGTTGTAAACTAATTACAGGTACTTTGTAAAGCGTTTCTATGATGATAACGCACTTGTCACTGTGCAAGTGCTTACCTGGAGCAGCAGATGTAACAGCCGCGATGGCGACAAGGGCGAGAAGAACGAAAGTTATAAAGCTCCTCATCGTGGTTCAGCTGTGCACACACAGGGTCGATGTCAACAAACGTCAGCTACCGTCCCAAGCAGCGGTGGTGTCTGCGTTATCTGTCCGGTGGCAGTATGTTTATATACAGGGGCAGAAGCGGTGCTCGAGCTGAGATAGGATTCCCCTGCGCTAGTCGCTTTCTCCTTCCGCCGTGCTGCTTCCCGTAACGGTATTGAGGCTACGACACATCCACAAACCCTGTCACGCATTTTAGGGGGTGCCCCTTGACAGTGAAACATACTGTCACGTAGCAACCTTGACGTCTGATAGTTCAATTTCATCACAGGCTTACTGTCTTCCAGGCTAAATTTCAGCTCTTTTGCGCTCCTGTGAGTGCCCGTAACCGTCAGACCACACCCGTTTCCAGACCGCGCAGTTGTTAGGAGCAACCGTAGCATGATGCGTGACAAATGCAAGTAACATTATTTGCCTTAATGTAAGCTTGATGACAACTGGCGGTGTACATCAAGAGAAACGTGATTCACTAATATAATGTATCCACATATCACGTTTCTTTCGCCACGATATTTTTGTAACCTTTCTGTTACCAAGTGAGGAAACGGCCACACCTAAGGAGATAGTGTTAACTTAAGTAGATGATACGTTTTCAGAGCTACTCGGACACGCGTCGTCTCTTCGCTAAACAGACGCCTTCTAGTATCTTAGTATTCGAGATCAAATAATCTCTTCAAATAGTATTTCTGTAATTTAATTCACCATTATTCATATAAAATTCTGTAAATGAAACACAGTTACAGAAATCTATACACTTTTCTCTAATCTATGTAAATATTATAATTTTAAAGTCTCACATAATAAAGCGAAAATTATGACTTTTAGAGGAAAAGATCCGGTAAGACTAAAGAAAACATTTTGGAGCGAGTATCGATTTTATAAATATCTTAGCAGCAAGTACCGAATTTTAAAAATCCTGGCAGCTTTTTTCCTTTTTTTGTTTTTCTGGTTTGCCGGCCGCGGTGGTCTCGCGGTTCTAGGCGCGCAGTCTGGAACCGCGCGACTGCTACGGTCGCAGGTTCGAATCCTGCCTCAGGCATGGATGTGTGTGATGTCCTTAGGTTAGTTAGGTTTAAGTAGTTCTAAGTTCTAGGGGACTGATGACCTCAGATGTTAAGTCCCATAGTACTCAGAGCCATTTGAACCATTTTTTTCTGGTTTTTTGTTTTTTGAATCATCTGGCTTCTGACTCGTTTGATTCCGATCGCCACGAATTTCTCTCCAGTGCCAACCTCGCTATCTCAGAGTAGCACTTGTAACCTACGTCCACAATTTTTTTCTCGATTATTCTAATCTCTGACTTCCTCTACAATTTTCACACTCTACATTTCCCTGTAGTACCACAGAATTTATTTAAAATGTATGTGAAATCTTATGGGACTTAACTGATGATGTCATCAGTCCCTAAGCCTACACACCACTTAACCTAAATTATCCTAAGCACCAACACACACACCCAAGCCCGAGGGAGAACTCGAACCTCCGCCAGGACCAGCCGCCCAGTCAGAATTTATTTCCTAATGTCTTCACTAATGTTCTACGATGCTGTCCCTTATTCTTGTCAGTATTATCCACATATTTCTTTCCTCGCCAATTCTGCTGCGAACCTTTTTTTCAAATTCAAATGGCTCTAAGCACTATGTTACTTAACATCTGAGGTCATCAGTCCCCTAGATTTAGAACTACTTAAACCTAACTAACCTAAGGACATCACACACATTCATGCCTGAGGCAGGGTCCGAACCTGCGACCGTAGCAGCAGCAGCATCGTGGTTTCGGACTGAAGCGCCTAGAACCGCTGGGCCACAACGGCCGGTGAACCTTTTTTTCCTTCTCTTGTAAGTCCACCTAACTTTCAACGTTCTTCTGTAGCACTACATCTCAAATTCTTCAATTATCTTCTGTTCTGGTTTCATTATCATACAATGTTACGTTCCAAACGTACATTCTCAGTAAATTCTTTCTCACAAATGAGATTTTTAAGGACTATTACAGTACATACGATTATGGATAGGATACGGAATGAAGATATTAAGAAATAATTAAATACAGAATTAGTACACAATAAAATATTAAATTATAGACAAAATTGAACGGATCACTTACAGAATATGGAAAATATCAGACTTCCCAAGGCAGCTCTCGATAACAGGCCGAGGGGAAGAAAAGACAGACGACCCAGTACTAGGTACGGGAAAAACCGACCGGTTAAAACCGGTGTTTAAGTCCTAAATAAGAGGTAATTTTCGGCATTGTTCTGGTCTCGAGTAAAATACCGAACGAAATACCAATTAGCCATAATAGCAGTGCTAAAGTTTTTCTTTTTTACATAAACCTTTTTAAATAAATAGTAACCTTTCCTAAAATATTCGTTGGTTTCAAATATTGCGCCCATACAGAAAATGGGAAACGCGATCAATCCTATTTGAATAACAATGTCGTCAGAAACGAGGAACAATCACATAGCATAATAAATGGTAAAGCATTACTGAGATAATAAAGTCGCTGTTCCCATGCGTTGTGGCTTAACGTATGCTTGTGTGTGCAGTGTGCAAGGCTTACACCACCTGGCCTGTACGGCAGTTTCTCGTTGTCGTCGCCGGACATACGTTGTATTGCAGAACAGCACCAACGCTTGTTGTCAATATTTTTACGAAGTAACGTAGCAATGAAGTACAGTGCTTGTTTTGCTTTAATAGATTAAAGATTTGTCTGCCATTTCTATTGAATAATAAGAGAGGAGGAAAATTATAGTAACAGCAATGAGTTAAGAACTAAACAACAATCCATTGATAGTATACAATAAAAATGGAAAGTAGTTGATTTTTGCCTGTGTCTGCATAATATGTCTTCACCTACGTGTAGCCCTTGGAAACGGACGAATTAAAATGAAAACCAGAGTTCTTCAAATCCGGTTTTCGCTCTTCTCCACTGACCATTCGTAGTGTCCAAGTAGTAATGTCATCCCCGATTATAACGTGATTTTTGAACAGAGTTCCAAAACAACTGGAATTAAGAAGAGAAAACTTTTTGTAATATTCAACTAATTATCACTCTTCGAGAAAAGTAGCGAACGATGGACAGATTACTTTCTCTTTTATTTTCTTACTTAATTTGATATTTTGTTTTTATGCATTTTGAAACTGGGTCAAAATTTTTCAGTCTTTGCTCGATTTTTATGTTTATTACTGGAATTAATAGGAACAAAAAATCGAAAACCGGTTATTTCAGATACCGGTTATTTTGAGCGGTGTTAACAGTCAAGTTAAACTGGCGTGGAAAGAAAACTGTATATCTGAGAATAGGTTGTATCAGGGATACCAGCCTTCCCTACCGACAACACGATGTAGACTAAGTTGAAGCGGGAACGGGCAAAAATGCCTAACCTATAAAGTGAAGAAGGACATATTACAGCTACAGTACCTAGGTTCGCATATCAAGTATGATACATTTTATTAAATTTACTTTCCTATGCTCACTTGATACTTAGGTTACAGTTTTCTTCATTGAAATGGTTATGTTTTTTCGGTCCTCTTTTGGAGTAGTTCTGCGCTGTGTGGGATCCTTACGAGATAGGATTCACGAAGTACATCGAGAAAGTCCAAAAAATAACAGCACATTTTGTACTATGGAGTAATAGAGCAGAGAGAGTCAGGGACATGATACAGGATTTGGGATGGAGATGGAAAACATTAAAACAAACCGTCCTTGTGGCGGGATCTTCTCACGAAATTTCAATCGACAACTTTCTCCTCTGAATGAGAAAAAAATTTGTTGACGCTGCCCCACATAGGAAGAAACGATCATTATAATAAAATAAGAGAAATCAGAGCTCGCACGGAAACATACAGGTTTTCTTCTTTCTCCGCGCTGGTCGAGGGTGGAATCATAGAGAATTACATTAAATGTATTCGCAATTGCAAGTAAGGACAACCATCAGCTGTAGAATGGAATGTGCCGGACTGGGAGTGGAACTCGTATATTCCTCTTGTCACGAGCGGTCGCCTTACCATTTGGCTATTCGTGCACGTCTCACGGCCACACCCACAATTCCGTATGTCGTCAACCATACGTCTACGACCCGAACTCGTATATCAATTATGTATATTCCCGTACAGGTCAGACGTTGTGCTTGAAAGTCGCTTGCCCGCTATCGGCACTTAAATTGTATCGTATAATAGGGAATTAGTGTGAAGGTGGTTCGGTGAACCCTAATGCCAGATACTTAAGTGTGATTTGCAGGGTAGCTATGTCGATGTAGATGTGACCACTGACTGCATTTCATGTTTTGGGAGATTCTTTTTTGTGGCTGGATGCCTACCCCTTCTGTCATAATCTGTTACTCCATATAAATTTATCATTTATTTTTACAACATCCCCTTCTATGAACATCAGAATATCTCGAAGAGTATTCGTGAAGAAGTTTTTTAAAACATCAAATTAACTATCTGTATTTTTTGGAAATGAAATAATCTTTACCTATTTGGAATATATTTTTGAGTTTGTTGAACACTTAAATGTCTTTGATGTCACGTAATCTATCTTCTTTCACCACGTGTATAGGTTTAGTTATTTTAAATTTCTTTATGAAAGTAAAATTTTTTCGAAAGAAGGATACATTAAGGATACATTACGCTGCCCACAAGAAAAGAAAACGTATAATCATAAACTTGGCAAGAAGGTATTAGCATTGTTAATCTTTTGTTAAGGCATAAAATTATTTTCACTCGTATGAGTTTACTTTCATTCCCATGCAACAATCAGCTTCAGGCCAAGCAGTCGTCGTTGGAAAGCAACGAGCTCGGTGATGAGAAACAGTGTTATGGTTAATGCAAGGAGTTTGCTTTGTATAATAATAATAATGATAATGGTAATAATAATAATAATAATAATAGTAATAATAATAATAATAAAACCCGTCGAAGCCCAGGAAAAGAATAGGCCTCCGGTATGTTCTGCCAGTCGTAAAAAGCGACGAAAAGAACAAACCACTAACAGGGCTAACCTCCTTTTAGTGTGATTAGTTGGTTCAGGGCAGAACTAATGAAGCCTCGGACAAGCGCTGTCATGGTCGAGGACGACGCTTGAATCCTATGCCCGTCCACAATGGTAACGACACTGTTAGCCACACGGAAAATGATTTAAATCCAAATAGAGGTGATTTGCAGGATATGCTTCCTGCAACCACTTTAAAAGGAAAACAAAGACAGACGATGAGATGGTCAGATGAAGTTAACCGACACCTCATGTTCTGTTATTACCAACCAACAAACTTAGTAACCAACACAACTGGATACAGATCACAAGTATACACAACATTTATAACCAGATACCCAGAACTAAAATTTTTAACAGAACAACGACTAGCTGATCAGATCCGTGTAATAATCAAAAACAACAGGATACCCCAGTCAGAATTAGAAACCATCAAGCAACAAGTACAACAAATACTGGAACAAAATAATGTGCAATCAGAAGAAGAAGAAAATACAGTAATGGACTGAAACATCCCAGAGCAAACAAACAAGGAACAACACGCATAAGTTAAACAATCAGAGGAAAACGAAATCTTAAGACAGCCACCAGAACAAGCACAAATAGAACACGAAGTGACACACATGTTAGATATAGAAGAAAAATTTCAGCTGACATATACAGAACACAAAGTCAAAAATACAGACATTAGACCATTCTTGCATAGACCACCAAATAACCCACAAGTCGAAACAACAATAACAACTATCAACACAATCATACACAACAAAATAAATGAAAATATAACTATAGAAGATTTACAACTACTGGTTTATATAGGAGCACTCACTACACTAAATATACACACTAGGCAGAGATCAGAACCAACCAATACACAGAAGAAACCCACAAAACCAGCATGGCAACACAGGCTACAGATCGGAATAGAAAAACTGAGAAAAGACATCGAACAGCTAACACAATTTATAAGAAATGAAATATCAGACAAAAAACGAAAAAGGTTAGGTAAAATCTCACAACAAGAAGCGATAGAGCAATTAGATGAAAAGAAGCAGAAGTTACAAGCAATGGCCAAATGACTTAGAAGATACAAAAAAAGTGAAAAATAGAAGGAAACAAAACCAAACATTCAACACAAACCAAAAGAAATTTTACCAGGCAATAGATAACACACACATTAAAATAGACAATCCACCAAACATAACAGACATGGAACACATATGTTTATGGTCAAAACTGGTACAGCATAACAGGCATGCACGGTGGATACAAGCAGAAACAGACACATACAAGATGCTACCACAAATGCCTGAAGTGATAATTTTGCAACA
The DNA here is from genome assembly GCF_021461385.2 of Schistocerca piceifrons. Classification (NCBI taxonomy): domain Eukaryota; kingdom Metazoa; phylum Arthropoda; class Insecta; order Orthoptera; family Acrididae; genus Schistocerca; species Schistocerca piceifrons. Next base: position 379,550,998 of record NC_060139.1, read on the forward strand.
TGAAGTCACCCAAGCAATTAATTCTACTCACAATTGGAAAGCCCCTGGAAAAGATAAAATAGCAAATTTCTGGCTAAAGAAGTTCACGTCAACACATTCACATCTAACTAAATTATTTAACAGTTACATTGCAGGCCCATACACATTCCCTGATACACTTACACATGGAATAACCTATCTGAAACCTAAAGATCAAGCAGACACAGCAAACCCAACTAAATATCGCCCCATAACATGCCTACCAAAATATACAAAATATTAACTTCAGTCATTACACAGAAATCAATGACACATACAACACAGAACAAAATTATAAATGAAGAACAAAAAGGATGTTGCAAAGAAGCACGAGAATGCAAAGAGCAACTGATAATAGATGAGGTGACATATCAAGCTAAAACTAAATAAAGGTCGCTACACTACACATACATTGATTACCAAAAAGCTTTTGATAGTGTACCCCACTCATGGTTGCTACAAATACTGGAAATATACAAAGTAGATCCTAAATTGATACAGTTCCTAAATATAGTAATGGAAAATTGGAAAACCATACTTAATATCCAAACAAATTCAAATAATATCACATCACAGCCAATACAGATTAAGCGTGGAATATACTAAGGAGACTCATTAAGTCCTTTCTGGTTCTGCCTTGCTCTGAACCCACTATCCAACATGCTAAATAATACAAATTATGGATACAATATTACTTGAACATACTAATACAAAATCACACATTTGCTATACGTATATGATCTGAACCTACTGGCAGCAACAAATCAACAACTCAACCAATTACTGAAGATAACAGAAGTATTCAGCAATGATATAAATATGGCTTTTGGAACTGACAAATGTAAGAAAAATAGCATAGTCAAGGGAAAACACACTAAACAAGAAGATTACATATTGGATAACCACAGCTACTGCATAGAAGCGATGGAAAAAACAGATGCCTATAAATATCTAGGATACAGACAAAAAATAGGAATAGATAATACAAATATTAAAGAAGAACTAAAAGAAAAATATAGAAAAAGACTAACAAAAATACTGACAAAAGAATTGACAGTAAGAAACAAGACAAAAGCTATAAATACTTATGCTATACCAATATTGACCTACTCATTTGGAGTAGTGAAATGGAGTAACACAGACCTAGAATCACTCAATACACTTACACCATCACAATGCCACAAATATAGAATACATCACATACATTCAGCAACAGAAAGATTCACATTAAGCAGAAAGGAAGGAGGAAGGGGATTTATTGGCATAAAAAACCTACATTATGGACAGGTAGACATTTTAAGAAAATTCTTTATAGAACAAGCAGAAACTAGCAAAATACACAAAGCAATCACTCATATAAATATATCGGCTACACTATTGCAATTTCATAACCACTTCTACAACCCTTTAGATCACATAACATCAACAGATATGAAGAAAGCAAATTGGAAAAAGAAAACACTACATGGCAAGCACCCGTATCATCTAACACAGCCACACATTGATCACGACGCATCCAACACATGGGTAAGAAAAGGCAATATATACAATGAGACAGAAGGTTTCATGATTGCAATACAGGTCAAACAATAAACACCAGATATTACAGCAAGCATATTATTAATGATCCCAATACCACAACAGATTAATGCAGACTTTGCAAACAACAAATAGAAACAGTAGATCACATCTCAAGCGGATGTACAATACTAGCAAATACAGAATACCCCAGAAGACATGACAATGTGGCAAAAATAATACATCAACAACTTGCCATACAACATAAACTAATAAAAAAACACGTTCCCACATACAAGTTGTAAGGGGTCCATAGGCCCTTACTATAAGTTTGCACTCGGCACAGTTCGAAAGGGCAAACAATCAATAGTGTCGGGTTGCGAGAGCGAGTGAGAGTTGAGTCAGTCAGTTCCGGGTTGCGAGCCGAGCCGTGCGGAGGTCGGTTGCTGTGATACAAGGCTTACCGACAAAGGGAGTGGCCATCGCCGCGGTCTAACCCCTTTGTGTTAGAATAATACGGGGAAGTGAAAAAGTATAATTACGAGAGTGATCAGTGATATCCCTGCGTCGATATTAGCGGTTTCGCGTCTACCGCGCCGGCATCATTTGGATTGCAGTGTTGGATTGCAGTATTGGATTGCACTGATTGAATTTGCGTGTGATGATTATGAATAACGAAGTAGCCTGTGCTGAGATTAGCCGTGATTAAATATGTATGACGAAGGCAGTGGCTGTCTCCTTTTTATTGTGTTTTAGAGACGAATATAGGTTCTTGATTAATGAAGCTGTGTTGGCGTTCTTCTTGTCACCAGACATTTCATTATTACAGCATTTGAGGAGGACAAAATGGAATGTAACAACTCCATAGCAGTCAAATCCGATTGCCAGCCCCATTAGGTACACGGTCACATTAATTAATATTTATTTGGGCTGCTATTCAGATCCTGATCGAGCGGGATACATAAATCGGAGGTGTTACACCCTTGGCTTACCGTGAAAGGACAAGTGCAATTTTCGGACGAATAGTAAAGAACAATAGGTAATTTTATCTTGCTTAAAGCGAGAAAATATTTTTCAATGTTGGATCGGGACAGAGCATAAACTTTGAAATCGCGACAAGAAACAGTGCATTTTGAACAATACGAAGTAATAGCATCTTACGATTGTGACTAAACTTTTTCCTTGCCATATTAGATAAGAATAATAGTGTCGTTAAACTGTGTTATAATGTGCAAATGCGTAAATCCGCGCGAAAAACTGTGAAAAGTGAACACTAAAGAAAGATACGTGTGAACATTAAAATAGCAAAGCGAGCCAAGAATTCGTCACGAAAGTTTTAAATAAGTGTTTAGTGGTAATATTTTGACTGATATTGCTTTTTAAATAGTGAAAATCGGACAGCTTCATGTGGACCCATAAACTGTAATGCGGACGACAATTCATGTGGCGACGCAATTGTTGAGTGACGTCACGCAGACCCGTGTAGCAGTTGCGCCAAAGAGCTTCGATCTGCGAGGTGGTTTCACATGTCATCCCAACTACCTGTGCAAGGAGTAGTTCTAGCACAGACGCACTACACCGATGGTCTTCAGCGCGACTTCAAGACACCGAGCGCCGACCCGGCATCTAGCGGCCGAACTACAAACTACGCCCACCTGCAGCGCCAAGGAGCGGCCGGCTAAGAACTACAACGTCCTGCCACAGCGAGCAGCGCGACTTCGAGTCACCGAGCGCTGACCCAGCATCTAGCGGCCGAACTACAAACTACGCCCGCCTGCAGCCCCACGGTGCGGCCGACGGAGAACTACGACGACTCGCCACAGATCTTCAGCGCGACTTCACGCGGCTCTGGCGGCAGTACAGCGCCACGCCCACTTCAAACGTCAAAACATCACGACTCATGGTAACGTCAGTTGGTGAGTGAAGACGACTGGTTGACATAACATTAAACTGTAGTGTGCAGTCTTCGCGGTAAATAAACATTTGTAAACTGAGTTCGCGTTAGGAAAAGTGCCCAATTACAGTAGTTTCCGAAAAGTTTGCGAAACATACTCTGAAATATAGCATACTTATTTATGCATACTGTGCAGTCTAAATGGTGATTATACAAATATGCTTATTGTTTTTGGGGATTTTACATTTATAGATTTAATGAATGGTGTGATTTATCTTGTTTAGAACATTTTAATTAAGCTGTGTATGTGAGAATTGATATTTGAAGTTATTAGGTTTTGAGGGTTGTCATGTTCGGTATTCATACGTATTGTATCAATTTGGGATTAACTGAAGATACTGCAGGTACTGTTTGATTAGTTTTGCGGTAATTAGGAGTGTTTTGGGTTGCTAGAGGTTATTCTGTGTTACTTGCCTGTGGATTAGAAATAAACCAAACATGTCTACTGAAGATATGCAGGTTTGTGAGGCAGTAGTTGAAAGGAAAGGGATAGGACAGGAAGACAGAGATGATTCAGGAATCAGTGGTTATGGATTGTCATTAGATAGCCCAGTAGCACATTCAACTAGTTATCCCGAGACACCGGGACAAACGACGAGAGATAAGTCAGTTTCAGAGGTTGTGGATATGCGGTCAATGTTGGCAGCCTTGGTAAAAGAAACTAGAGAAAGGAGAGAAATACTCCGAAAATCACTAAAGGAAGATTTACGAGAATCATTAGAGAAGGGTTACAAGAAACAAGAGAATCACTAAAGGGTTTGCAAGAAACTAACGCATCATTAGAGAAAGGTTTACAAGAAACTAATGCATCATTAGAGAAGGGTTTACAAGAAACTAGAGAAAGCTTAGAAAAGTCATTTAAGGAAACTCTAACACAAGAGCTCATAACATCGGAAAGGAAGATAGAATGTAATCTGAAGAAAGAAATGCAGGAGTTACAATAACGACTGAAGATGGACATCGACGAGAGAGAGAGGAGCTACAGAAGAGCATAGACCAAGTCCAGGGAGACGTGGAGAAGATGGAAGGAAAGTTAACAAAAAAGATGGAAGACGATATTGAAGAAATGAAAGCCGAATTGGGAGAAAGAATCAACGAAGTGGAAACAAATTGCAATCATCGAATCGCCGAGGTGACGCAGATGCAGAAACAATGCAATGATGCGGTTAAGGGGATAGGAGATAGGCAAAACCAACTGGCTGTCAATCTGAGGAATGCTATAGCCGTGCAACGAGAAGAGGATAACAAGAGGGTTGCAATGGAGGTCAGGCAATTACAACAGGGAGTGCAACAATTGGAGAGCAAAACCAAAGAAATTGATAAACGAATTAGCAGTGCCACTTTAACCGTTGGGGAAGGTAGAGTCGTTACCTTAATGAGCAGTGATAATCGGTACGTCCAAAATAATACAGGGCAGAAATTTAGACCGAAAGGAGGGTTGCACCCAATGATATTTATGAAATGGTTAAAAGGAGTTTTCCCAGCACATTTTAAAGACTCAGACAAGATTCAATTTGCAATAGATAGAATGAAAGGTGAGGCCTTCACTTGAGGAGTCAGGAAGAAGGAAGGGACTACTAGTTATGATCAGTTTGAAGTGGAATTCTTGAAGAAATACTGGTCCAAAAGTCATCAGTGTGCAGCAATTGAGGACCTACTCCACCGCAAGTCACTTAGTACATGGAGAGGAACGTTGAGAGAGTTTGCCGAACATTTGTGGGAATTGAACGAGACCTTGGAACAACCCCTGAGTGATGACCTAATGATATCAGCGATAAAAAGAAGAATGAGCTAGAGAATGCAAGAAACTGTATCCGGGAGCCTAATTAAAGATAGGGAGGCCTTGATGGAAATACTGGAACAGTTGGAATCTGTACGATCACAGGAACACAATCAAGCTAATGATCAAAACCGAGGGGGAAGTAATGACCCAAGGAATCATTTTGGTAATTCGTCTAATTATAGAGGAAGAGGTGGTGTGGTCAGGAGTGAGAGCTACAAGGACCAGAGTAAACCTACTAAGATCTGAGAGAAGATCTACTGGAAGAAAGAAGGAGGATTCCCAAAGAACCCTTGCTACCCATGATAGGAATCAAGCTATGTGGACTGAATATCGAGGCATTAGTCGATACAGGAAGTGAAGATTGTGCAATATCCAAGAGATTATATGAACAGGTACTAAAAGCAAACATTAGCTTGCCTAGTTTCCCGGTGAGTGGAGTGAGAATTGTGAATGCGTTGGGTGCAAGGAGTAAACCTATTAAAGAACAAGTGTTGGTTACCTTCGAGATAGAGGGAGAAGAATACGAAGCAACATTTTTGGTGGTGGCTGCATTGAACACATCAATTATTTTAGGGGTAGGTTGGTTGAATGAAGTTGATGCAGTAGTGAGTTTTGATGAAGGTACTATCAAGGTCAAAGGAAGAAAGGGAGAAGAGAAGAGATTAAAGTTTGCTGAGGGGAGTGCGATCGAAGAAGAGGAGGAATTCAGAAGGATAAATTTGTGTCATGAAGAGGAACCCACCATGGGATACGGGGAAGAGGAACTAGAAGAAGAAGTGTTGATATACCTTGAAGGATTAGCAAGAGAGGATAGACATAAGGAGGATAAGATCAGTAAAAAGTTGGAGGAGATGACACACCTAGATGAGGGGACTAAGAGGAAATTAGCCACAGTATTATACAGGCGTTGTTAGGTATTTTCTCAACGGCCAGGTATCATGAAAGAGGTGGAGTGTAAGCTAAAGATAAAGAATCATAAACCGTTCAATATAAAACAGTATTCCATTCCCCAGGCGAAACGAAGAGCAGTAGATGAAGAGATACAGAGGATGATGGACCTTGGTGTTATAGAAATGGCCAACAGTCAATATAACAACTCCCTATTTGTTGTTGATAAGAAGGATTGAAAGGTGAGGATAGTCTTGGATGCACGAACAGTGAACAAAATCATCGAGCCGGAGCGGGACAAACCTGAGACTATAGAAGAACTGATTCAAAAATTCCGAGGAGCAAACGTGCTTAGTAGTATCGACTTAACTGCTGGTTACTGGCAAATACCACTGGCCACAGAGTCCCGCCAGTATACAGCATTTACTTATGGAGGAAGGTGCTATCAATTTAGAGTGTTGCCATTTGGGCTTAATGTGTCAGTGTCTGAATTCATAAGAGCGATGGATAAGATACTAGGCGAGGAGTTACTTAAAAAGGTCACCGTCTATGTGGATGACTTCTTGATAGCAAGCGAATCATGGGAAGAACATTTGAATAGATTGGATGCAATCTTGGCAGCTTTTGAAACCGCAGGGGTAACTGTAAACCTGGACAAGTCGGAATTTGGCAAATCAAAGATAAAATTCCTGGGCCATATAATATCCAATGAGGGTATCTATCCTGATCCTAGTAAAATGGAGGCTATTAGAAATTTTCCGACCCCCCATAGTAAGAAGCAGTTGTGAGCATTCTTTGGGGTTTGTGAGTTTTATAGAAAATTTGTCAAAGGATCTGTACTGAATGCCCCGAGTATGAGGGAATTGACCAAGGCGAGGATGCCGTGGCATTGGAGTGCAGAGTGCCAAACCGAGTTTGAGAATATCAAGGAAGCACTATATAGTGCAGACATATTGTACCACCCGGATATTTCCAAGGATTTTTATTTAGGGGCAGACAGCTCTGACTATGGACTAGGAATACATTTGTACCAAATGGAGAGGAGCGGAAATGGTGAGAGTGTAAGAACAATAGCGTTTGGTAGCAGAAGTTTAAATGCTTGGGAGAGGAAATATTCGATTACTGAAAGGGAGGCATTGGCAATTGTGTGGGGATTTAAGCGTTTCCGGTATTATTTGGCCAGGAGGCATGTGAAAGTAGTGACTGACCATAAGGCCCTTACATTTCTGACCACAAGCAAGTTGAGGCATAGCAGACTAACGCAATGGGCCCTGGCATTACAAGACTATGACTCCGAGATAATTTATGAACCAGGAGCAACACATATAATACCTGATGCTTTATCAAGATTACCAGCTGACTCGAGAGGAATGTTGGTGGACAGGCCAGAAGGAGAAGGAGTTAGGATTAACCTGATGAAGGGAGTACAGTATGAAGAATTCATAAGGAAGTTCCTAAAGAATGTGCACAGGGAACAGAACGAGGACGACAAATTAAAGACAATTAAAAACAAATACAGGTGTTCAGGAGAGGAAAGAATTCACACATTTTATTATATTCATAATGGGATACTTTATAAAAGAAACAAGGAGAGTGAAGAGAACTGGAAACTCTGTGTGCCTGAGCATGTGGTAGAAAAATTAATTTGGTATACGCACTATAGTAATGCACATTATGGACCGAAGAAGTGTCTGGAAAAGTTGAAGTTAGATTGTGCAATCATCAACATGGGAAGGCGTATACGTAAGATACTGAGTACATGTGACACCTGTCAAAAATCTAAAACGACTACAGTACAGCACAAAGGATATATGCATCCAATTGTACCAACAGCAATTAAGGACATAGTTGCAGTGGATCTCTTTGGGCCACTTCCTGCCTCACGAGGGAATTACACACAAATCTTGGTAGTGGAAGAACTGGTTTCCAAATACATAAAATTTTACCCGTTGAAGAAAGACACTAGTAGAGCCATCATTAACCATTTTGAGAAAGACTATTTTCAAAAGGTGTGTATTCCTAAGCGAATTTTGAGTGATAATGGGTCACAATTTAGGTCAAAGGAATGGACAGAGATGCTAAATGGGCACAGAATAGAGCAAATTGCCATTTCTAAGTATAGGCCAGCTTCTAACACTGCAGACGTACAATGAAGGAATTGAACCGTTTATGCAGAACATACTGTCATAGGAACCATGGTTCATGGAAAGAATATCTGGAAAAATTTGAGCGGGTCAGAAATCACCTACCACATGATTCTACAGGGTTTGCACCATGTGAGGTATTGCTCAATCAAGAACCCGACAGTATTTTTCGTGAGTTGCTAGTCTACCCACCAGGAAGTTCATTGACTTGGGAAAGGAAATTGGAGCTAGTGGAATTAAGTATGAAGGAGAAGGCTAGGAAAAGACAGGAAGGACACGACAAGCTAGTGAAACCGATAACTTACCGAGTGGGAGACTTGGTACTAGTAAAGGTTCATGCAAAATCAAAGAAAATAAACTTTGAAATACGTAAATTCAACCACGTTTATAAGGGACCATACAGGATTATAAAAATTGGTCATCCTAACACTGTGGAGTTGGAATATGCACGGACAAAGAGAGTGCATAGTAAGGAACATGTGGAGAACATAAAAAGGTACTACTCACACGAGAACAGGGATAACCCAGATGAGGAAGGGGAACTCGATTAGGGCGAGTGTCTGAAATGAGAGTGTTCAAGCTCCTTGATGTAGTTGGGTAGGACATGTTTAGAACATTTAGTTGTTAAACGGACATTTGAAAAAGGAAAATATTAAGTTACATTGTGTTTTATGATGTATTATAGTTAGAATTGCATATTTCATATCGACGATTACCTGAGAATGGGTTTTAAAACCTGCAACAACTAATTTGTAATATAATAATTCATATGTCATGTGTTTAAGTAATAATTTTTGATTGTATGTTGTGTGTTTCATTCAATATTGGACTATAGAGGACTATTGCTGTTTGATATAAAAAATTGTAATTTGGACAATGCCATGTTTATGAGATGTAATAACCTTTTTGTAGAAATTATTGTGTAGGCAGTCCACTACCGGAATCGAGGGATTATTTGGTGAATTGTAATTTCATTAATTATTTACACTATGTGTTTTGTTCAGATGTAGCAATATCTAATTCCCTTGCCGATTCTTTTACGCCAGTGGCTCCAAAGAAGTTTTCGAGGGCGGGGATGTAAGGGTTCCGTAGGCCCTTACTATAAGTTTGCACTCGGCACAGGTCGAAAGGGCAAACAATCGATAGTGTCGGGTTGAAGAGCGAGTGAGAGTTGAGTCAGTCAGTTCCGGGTTGCGAGCCGAGCCGTGCGGAGGTCGGTTGCTGTGATACAAGGCTTACCGACAAAGGGAGTGGCCATAGCCGCGGTCTAACCCCTTTGTGTTAGAATAATACGGGAAAGTATAATTACGAGAGTGATCAGTGATATTCCTGCGCCGATATTAGTGGTTTCGCGTCTACCGTGCCGGCATCATTTGGATTGCAGTGTTGGATTGCAGTGTTGGATTGCAGTGTTGGATTGCAGTGATTGAATTTGCGTGTGACGATTATGAATAACGAAGTAGCCTGTGCTGAGGTTAGCCTTGATTAAATATGTATGACGAAGGCAGTGGCTGTCTCCTTTTTCTTGTATTTTAGAGACGAATATAGGTTTTTGATTAATGAAGCTGTGTTGGCGTTCTTCTTGTCACCAGACATTTCATTATTACAGCATTTGAGGATGACAAAATGGAATGTAACAACTCCATAGCAGTCAAATCCGATTGCCAGCCCCATTAGGTACACGGTCACATTAATTAATATTTATTTGGGCTGCTATTCAGATCTTGATCGAGCGGGATACATAAATCGGAGGTGTTACAAAGTATGCACCACAAAATGTACTGGAGAATGATGAATACAAATTATACTGGAACAGAACCATTATAACAGATAAAACAACACCACATAACAAACCTGACATCATACTCACCAATAAAAAGAAGAAATTAACACAACTAATCGAAATATCCATACCCAATACAACAAATATACAGAAGAAAACAAGAGAAAAAATTGAAAAATACACCCAACCGGCTGAGGAAGTCAAGGACATGTGGCATCAGGATAAAGTTGACATTATACCAATTATACTATCAACTACAGGAGTCATACCACACAATATCCACCAGTACATCAACACAATACAGCTACATCCAAACGTATATATACAACTACAGAAATCTGTAATTATTGATACATGTTCAATTACCCGAAAGATCCTAAATGCAATGTAACATATACCGTACAGTTAAAAGGAAGTCACGCTTGATCAATGTCGGCGTCGCTATCCATTTTTAAACAGACATAACGTTTGAGAAAGGTTTTCTCATAATAATAATAATGTTAACCAGACCTCGTTTGAAATGTATGCCGCAGATTCGTCTTACAAATGTTGAAATGGGTCAACGATAGTACACTTATAGCGAGCGATGGTAGCGAATTCGAACTGACTACTTCCAACTAATTTACAGTCCAAAGATTATGCAAAATAAACTTCATTAGCAGGGGAACGCAGCGTTTCGTACTATTCTACCAAAGTGAAGAGGAAATATTTTAAACAGGATTATTATTTACACTTCCAGTCGCGTTATTATGACCCCTTGTAAAATTACTGAATAACCTCCTTTTACAGTGCAGACGGCTGAGTGACGTGCTGGGAGAGAGTCAAAGATTGACTGGGAGGTGCCGGCAGGCATGTAGAGCCACATCGACTCTGGCGCCGTGGCCAGCTGAGCTAGGTTACCTGGTTGAGGATCCATGTCGGGAACAGCCAGATTCTCCATTGGGCTTTAATGAAGGGAGTTTGGTAGCCAGGGAAGTACTGCTGGTAGATGCCATCGTGCCGAGAAAAAAATGCATGTAGGAGTCGTCATGGTCTCCAGGGCTAGATGCATAGTTGTCTTTACTCACTGTGCCTTCCAGAATGACGAGATCACCCAGGGAATGCTTCCGGCATGGACCCTTCGCACTGTTGTTGCAAGGTGTTTGCTTTCAAATGTGTTACGCCATACACGCCAACGACCACCTGTTCGATAGAGCATAAAAAGCCACCTATCGCCACTCAGTGGAAGTCCAGTTGCGATACTGACGAGCGAATTGCAGCCTGCGTTGCCGACGAACGGCAGTCAGCATGGGAGCAAGAATCAGGTGCCTGCTGCTGAGGCCTATACGCAGTGACGGTCGGTGAATGGTCTGTGAGGTGGCACTGTTGGTGGCCCCTTGGCTCATCTAGGCGGTCAGTTGCATAACAGCTGCGCGTCTATTCGTCCTTACAAATATCTGCAGCTACATAGTTCACCCCCGTGGTCTGTGGCCTGTGCTGCACCACAGTTGCCTCGTCGCAGATTTTGGATAGCGCTATTTTGAATTGTACGGCCACGACGGCACGTGAACGGTCTGCAGACTTAGCCGTTTCAGAAATTCTTCCACCCTTGGCCCGAAAGCCAATGATCTTACCCTTTTGGACGTCAGATAAACTGCTCCGTTTCTGCTTTACGATGACGACTTCACCTTGTTCCGCATACCTCCGTCACGCTTCATATACTCTCCACTGCTAATGCCGCCCTTTTCCGTCTGTGAGTTATTATTGCACGTTCACATCGAACATTGGTGGTCCTTACATTAATGGGACTGCACAGTGTAGCACAGAAGGCAAGTTCAAGAAATGATATTGGAACCTCCCCTTAGAGCCGGCGAAAGTGGCCGAACGGTTCTAGTTGCTACAGTCTGGAACCGCGCGACCGCTACGGTTGCAGGTTCGAATCCTGCCTCGGGCATGGATGAGTGTGATGTCCTTAGGTTAGTTTGGTTTAAATAGTTCTAAGTTCAACGGGACTGATGACCTGAGAAGTCAAGTCCCATTGTGCTCAGAGGCATTTGAACCTCCCCTTAGAAAAATTTATGAATGATTGTGCTGATAAACCCCTTACCCTATTTGTTTTTCAAACAGCTGAGCAGAACTGCACGTACTCAGACATTTCGCTCTTTACTTATTATGATCAACACTAAACTGACACACAATATTTTTAGCGCGATGCAATCTGACTTTCAATAATCTCTACAAAAGACTCGCCTTGACTAACAATAACCTATACCTTTCATGAATCACTTACCTCACAAAAATCTTCGTTACTCGAACTACTGCAATACAGCGAGCGCCAATACTGCCAGCTAAATAAAAGATTCTAATATATATATATATACACTCCTGGAAATGGAAAAAAGAACACATTGACACCGGTGTGTCAGACCCACCATACTTGCTCCGGGCACTGCGAGAGGGCTGTACAAGCAATGATCACACGCACGGCACAGCGGACACACCAGGAACCGCAGTGTTGGCCGTCGAATGGCGCTAGCTGCGCAGCATTTGTGCACCGCCGCCGTCAGTGTCAGCCAGTTTGCCGTGGCATACGGAGCTCCATCGCAGTCTTTAACACTGGTAGCATGCCGCGACAGCGTGGACGTGAACCGTATGTGCAGTTGACGGACTTTGAGCGAGGGCGTATAGTGGGCATGCGGGAGGCCGGGTGGACGTACCGCCGAATTGCTCAACACGTGGGGCGTGAGGTCTCCACAGTACATCGATGTTGTCGCCAGTGGTCGGCGGAAGGTGCACGTGCCCGTCGACCTGGGACCGGACCGCAGCGACGCACGGATGCACGCCAAGACCGTAGAATCCTACGCAGTGCCGTAGGGGACCGCACCGCCACTTCCCAGCAAATTAGGGACACTGTTGCTCCTGGGGTATCGGCGAGGACCATTCGCGACCGTCTCTATGAAGCTGGGCTACGGTCCCGCACACCGTTAGGCCGTCTTCCGCTCACGCCCCAACATCGTGCAGCCCGCCTCCAGTGGTGTCGCGACAGGCGTGAATGGAGGGACGAATGGAGACGTGTCGTCTTCAGCGATGAGAGTCGCTTCTGCCTTGGTGCCAATGATGGTCGTATGCGTGTTTGGCGCCGTGCAGGTGAGCGCCACAATCAGGACTGCATACGACCGAGGCACACAGGGCCAACACCCGGCATCATGGTGTGGGGAGCGATCTCCTACACTGGCCGTACACCACTGGTGATCGTCGAGGGGACACTGAATAGTGCACGGTACATCCAAACCGTCATCGGACCCATCGTTCTGCCATTCCTAGACCGGCAAGGGAACTTGCTGGTCCAACAGTACAATGCACGTCCGCATGTATCCCGTGCCACCCAACGTGCTCTAGAAGGTGTAAGTCAACTACCCTGGCCAGCAAGATCTCCGGATCTGTCCCCCATTGAGCATGTTTGGGACTGGATGAAGCGTCGTCTCACGCGGTCTGCACGTCCAGCACGAACGCTGGTCCAACTGAGGCGCCAGGTGGAAATGGCATGGCAAGCCGTTCCACAGGACTACATCCAGCATCTCTACGATCGTCTCCATGGGAGAATAGCAGCCTGCATTGCTGCGAAAGGTGGATATACACTGTACTAGTGCCGACATTGTGCATGCTCTGTTGCCTGTGTCTATGTGCCTGTGGTTCTGTCAGTGTGATCATGTGATGTATCTGACCCCAGGAATGTGTCAATATAGTTTCCCCTTTCTGGGACAATGAATTCACGGTGTTCTTATTTCAGTTTCCAGGAGTGTATACATATATATATATATATATATATATATATATATATATATATATATATATATATATATACACTCCTGGAAATTGAAATAAGAACACCGTGAATTCATTGTCCCAGAAAGGGGAAACTTTATTGACACATTCCTGGGGTCAGATACACCACATGATCACACTGACAGAACCACAGGCACATAGACACAGGCAACAGAGCATGCACAATGTCGGCACTAGTACAGCGTATATCCACCTATCGCAGCAATGCAGGCTGCTATTCTCCCATGGAGACGATCGTATAGATGCTGGATGTAGTCCTGTGGAACGGCTTGCCATGCCATTTCCACCTGGCGCCTCAGTTGGACCAGCGTTCGTGCTGGACGTGCAGACCGCGTGAGACGACGCTTCATCCAGTCCCAAACATGCTCAATGGGGGACAGATCCGGAGATCTTGCTGGCCACGGTAGTTGACTTACACCTTCTAGAGCACGTTGGGTGGCACGGGATACATGCGGACGTGCATTGTCCTGTTGGAACAGCAAGTTCCCTTGCCGGTCTAGGAATGGTAGAACGATGGGTTCGATGACGGTTTGGATGTACCGTGCACTATTCAGTGTCCCCTCGACGATCACCAGTGGTGTACGGCCAGTGTAGGAGATCGCTCCCCACACCATGATGCCGGGTGTTGGCCCTGTGTGCCTCGGTCGTATGCAGTCCTGATTGTGGCGCTCACCTGCACGGCGCCAAACACGCATACGACCATCATTGGCACCAAGGCAGAAGCGACTCTCATCGCTGAAGACGACACGTCTCCATTCGTCCCTCCATTCACGCCTGTCGCGACACCACTGGAGGCGGGCTGCACGATGTTGGGGCGTGAGCGGAAGACGGCCTAACGGTGTGCGGGACCGTAGCCCAGCTTCATGGAGACGGTTGCGAATGGTCCTCGCCGATACCCCAGGAGCAACAGTGTCCCTAATTTGCTGGGAAGTGGCGGTGCGGTCCCCTACGGCACTGCGTAGGATCCTACGGTCTTGGCGTGCATCCGTGCGTCGCTGCGGTCCGGTCCCAGGTCGACGGGCACGTGCACCTTCCGCCGACCACTGGCGACAACAACGATGTACTGTGGAGACCTCACGCCCCACGTGTTGAGCAATTCGGCGGTACGTCCACCCGGCCTCCCGCATGCCCACTATACGCCCTCGCTCAAAGTCCGTCAACTGCACATACGGTTCACGTCCACGCTGTCGCGGCATGCTACCAGTGTTAAAGACTGCGATGGAGCTCCGTATGCCACGGCAAACTGGCTGACACTGACGGTGGCGGTGCACAAATGCTGTGCAGCTAGCGCCATTCGACGGCCAACACCGCGGTTCCTGGTGTGTCCGCTGTGCCGTGCGTGTGATCATTGCTTGTACAGCCCTCTCGCAGTGTCCGGAGCAAGTATGGTGGGTCTGACACACCGCTGTCAATGTGTTATTTTTTCCATTTCCAGGAGTATATATATATATATCAGCTCATGACATCCGGTCTTACAAATTTACTGTCTCTGATGGACACACGTCCAGATCATCCGCCCTCAAAACTCCGCCATCTCTCTCCCCACATCCACCACTGTTGGAGGCTCACCTCCAACTGCGCAACACTACGCGCTGTTCACATCCAACTGCCAAACACTACAATAGCGAATAGTCCAACAATGCAAACTAGCCACAGACTGCACCCAGCACAGCCAGTGATTTTCGAACAGAGCGCTGCGTGGCGTTACCAATATAAGAACCCAAACAGCCTACTTACAATATAACCTTATACCACCGATGCTCGAAGAAGAAGAGAGAAGGAATATTAATTCTGTTACTTTAACAAAAAACGATCGATAATGTATTTCACATATAATTCATATACAAAAATGAAGTTGATTTTCTGAGGAGTAATCTTATCTCTATTATTGAAATGTCTAGTGCTGCCAGGTTGGCTTCATGAAACGAAATTTGTCGTTATACTCGCAGTAACACAACTTACTTGGTTGTCTGACTCTTCGTATGCTAAATGCTAACAAAAAATTTAATTGTGCATACCTAATTAATAATTACGTTAAGTTTACTATTCTTCTTTATACAGGAGATTCTAAATAGTTTTCAAATTTTTCTTTTCATTTCATCATCGTTAGCCGTGATATGTTTGACAGATGACCTGTATCAGTAGTCTCTCTATTTCACTTTTCCAAGAAAAGATGCTTTTCACAGTACTATGAGCAGATAATGCGATTTCGGTTCAAGAAGTGGACCAACATCTGCTTCAGACTAATGGTAATTTTCTTTCTTTACAAGAATCTCTTAACACTGGTCACTTTCACATGTCTACCTATTTTCGTCTTCACTTGGTTCATCGAAATTTTGTGGTACGTAACCCTTAACTATTCCAAAAGTATCACATTCTCAGTGCAACAGAACTTCAGTATTTATACTAACATAGTCTTTTCATTTACGCATTCAGGTAACACATGTGATAACGTTGACTTACCGCCTCTCACGTTGCTGTCGTTTTGGAGCGATATCAGACAATATTACTAAAATACAGAGGAACTTGACTCTAAATAACTCTACAATACAGCTTATTTCAATGAAAAAGAAAAAAATGAAAATTAACATATTCTATCTTTCTTATTTCTTGGGCAAACGACATTTCGTCAAGTTTAGTTACCACCAATCATTCGAAACTGTAATGCTTTAATTGTTTTCATGTTTGCTATATTCCCTTCAAATCCCTTTTGTGTCAGTATAACACAACATAATTGCCAAAAGAAAGACATTAGCTTCGTTATTAAGGGCTATAGCAACAGTTTCAGTATCACTCTATAAAGTATTGCAAACTTCACTTTCTACACTAAATGTATCAGTATTTAAACTCCGCTGTGTACTGGTAAATATTGTTTCCTTTCCTCCCTTTTTCAATACTGGCATTGGCTTAATTGAACTTCTCATTGTTGTCAATGGATGAAGCCCGCTATTATCATTATGTCCAAACAGAATATTGCGGAAGTTTTCAGTGTTGTATTACATTATTCATAGGGCGCGATGCAGCTTGCATCTAATGTTAATAACATAGATTTCTTCTTTTTCGTATATTATTGTTTACAGTCTTCTTTCCTAGAAGTCTAGAAAATGACAGAATTTCTTAGAATATTTTGTGTCACCTCAAATAGAAAGCTGTAGCCATTGGCCTTGATCTTTCTAAATTAAAAAGATAGTTGCGGTAAACTGAAACTCAATTGAAACAAGATGTTTTAACCCTTACTGAAACGTTTAGGCCCTTCTAGCTACGGTAATGATGTCGTCACTTCTCCATTAGGTGACAGCAGTACCTTTCGCGTATTGCTAACCATTGCCTCGTTCTGATGTTAAAATCCCATCCGTGTTCAAAAGATCATGTCCCTCAGTACATAAATAATAAAGCTGCTACACCAGTTACGTTTTTCCATGTGAAGCACATGGCGTTTCAAGAATGGTGCTGTAGTATTATGTTACAATTTAGCGTAAACAAATGTTATGAGTGATGTGGTCCGTGCGAATGAATTTAAGCGTGGTAAAGAAAGCACAGTACTTCTAGAACACTAAAAAATAATTGCAGAGAAAGAGAGGTTGAAAAAAGACAGGATACATCATGTTCCAAAAATTAGTACATTTACACAGCACTCGAAAATGCCACACTAGGCAAAACGTAATTGGTGCAGTTATTTTGTTTTTAATAATTGCCTCTGCGGCTTGTAAAACTTCTCTTTGTCTCTACATTAACGATAAGGAAACTTGCACAGTTGTTAACAGATACATTTCCAACTTTATGCTATTGTTCCAAATGAAGATCGGAATTATAGAAAACGTCAGTTTTAATTTGTGTTCTGTGACGTATTTTTTTGTTTGTAGGATTTTGAGTGTCTTAACTCTCCTTAACAGAAAATACGAGGGATTTGTTCAAAATTGTAGTAGTTTTGATCACAAAAAAATAAATTCTACTTGCTGATTACTGGTTTCGGTTGACTAACAATCATCCTTAGAAATGCTTAATGCAGAAACAGTACCTATGTACAATGCTGCCCACAACGCCACTGTTACTAAATGTAACACATATCACGTTTAATAAGGAATCGGTGCCTGCGTACAATATTGGCAACATCATCGTCAAAAATTTAATTCGGCAACAGTAAAAACTTAGTCAAAGCATTGCTGTTAACGTATAAAACCATCTCCTGTTGGTTTCATACAATATATAATATAACAAAAATGCAGATCCCTGGTACGACTGCATTAAACTAACAGCAAGAAACTAATGTGGAAGACGGAGATACATCGGAAGAATGACATGCAGTGAGCTAATCAGAGGTACTTTGTAAAGTGTTGCTATGTTGGTAAGGTACTTTTGACTGCGCAAGTGCTTATCCGGAAGCACCAGACGTAAAAGGCGTGGAGGCGACCAGGCGAGAGGAACGGCAATGATAGAGATGGAACGGCAATGATAGAGATTCTCACCGTGGTTGGGCCGCCCACACACAGGGTTGATGTCAACACATGTCCGCTATCGTCCCAAGCAATGGTTCCTTAATCTGCCTGTTTTCAGGTTTTACAAAGACGATCACGTCTGAGTACCTTCTTCTCGATTGCAGACTTACGTGGTTTTCACATAACACGAATGTGAAAGCCTATTCCACGAAAAGAATTAGCATTTTAAAATCGATTTCTAGTCTTTAGTGAAAGCTTTGTCAGATCGTGAAGACAATGGAGCAAATCGGGTGTGAGCTGTTGAAGATTCTTCTTGTTAGGTTCGATTCTCTTCACAATTTGTAAGCTTTTTGAGAAACGTCCATTCAACAGACAAATAGTAACAAGACTCAAATTGATTACTTCTGCTATAAAATTACGTCACTGTACACCCTTACGAACATCCTTCTGAGAGCAAGTTAGAATCCCTTGAAATGAGCACCACAGCCAGTTGAATCGGAAATACCGTCAAGAGGAAAGCGATTACCCAGAAATGAAGACACGACGTCAGTGAAACCAGCAGTTCTATCGTAACTAACACGGAATGAAAATTTCGGAGTCGTTTCAGAATAAGTTCTTTGCATAATATGTTTTTAGTATGAGGGACATAATTTTGTAGCTACATTTCAATGGAGTTTGTATTTCACTCTGTGCAGAAAGCAGTTATGCACCAAGAGTACACCTATCCTTTAGTCTATACAAGGCGAATTTAGCCAGTGTTTTGACATTTTGAGAAGTGTGGAATTAGTTACAAACGTTCAGACTGGAGATTTTAGTGTTTTAGAGGGTGGTTCGCAAAGGGTCTATCCATATTCACTTTAGTTAGCAACAGCCCTACAAATAAATTTGTTGCAGTACATCAGTTACATTCCATTTACCATTATCTTTCTTTCATGGTCAGTTTTAACAAGTGAGTATCTTTAGGGACTGCATATCACCAAGTTCTGCGTAAAGGGATATAACGTGTTATTAATGTGTTGGGCGACTACACTGCATATTCGTTATTGGCATTGTTTGTTCTGCCGCCGTTGGATAAGCAGCTGCAGCAGCAAGTCGTATACTCCTAGCTCACTCATTTGTTACATAGTTTAATTCTTAATTTCTTTGCGTGTTTTTGGTACTTGCATTGTTTGATTCATACATTTCGGGCGTATTATAGTGTTTGAGAGTTGCAGCATCGCGTTTTAGTACCTGAATAGTGTAAATTCGCGTAGTCGTTTGTCTTTTGTTTTTGTTTTGAACGGCCAGTGTCGGTTGGCAACAGTCAGTGTGCTCCCTGCCGCCGTTGGATAAGCAGCTGCAGCAGCAAGTCGTACACTCCTAGTTCACTCATTTGTTACATAGTTTAATCCTTAATTTCTTTGCGTGTTTCTGGTACTTGCATTGTTTAATTCATAAATTTCGGGCGTATTATATAGTATTTGAGAGTTGTAGCATCGCGTTTTAGTACCTGAATAGTGTAAAATCGCGTAGTCTCCTTCCGCCGCCGAGCAGTGTGTCAGCAGTGCGCAAGTAGCAGCATTACTGCATTTGCTAGGCAATCTTGTATTTTAATAACCGTTTAAATTTTGTGTCGATTTGTTTGCGCTCTCTGTAGATTAGTTCAGACGTTCTTTGCACAACAGTTTTTAGCATGGATAGGGACTGCAACTGCTGTGTTGGATGCAGGCTTAGTTGGCATCCCTTCGCTCCCAGCTTCAGGCAGTGTTGGCTTCGGTCACACAGCTTGAGGCTGTTGCCAATGGGCATATCTGTGGGGGTTCGGATGGGGGTTTGTCGGGGACGGCCAGCTCGTCCCACGCATCCCCCGATCGGACTACGACTATAGTTGCCCGGGATACTGCCCACATTGAGGCTGATCCCTCACCTGTGGTAGAGTGGGAGGTTGTCTCAAGGTGCGGCAGGGGGCGAAAGACATTCCGGAGGGCTGATCGGAAGGCCTCTCCAGTTTGTCTGACGAACCGGTTTCAGGCTCTGTCTCAGGCTGATACTGATCTTCGGCCTGACATGGCTGCTTGTCCTGTTCCAGAGGTTGCCCCTCAGTCTGCAAGATCCGGGCGGTCGCAGAGGGTGGGCTTACTGGTAGTTGGGAGCTCCAACGTCAGGCGCGTAATGGGACCCCTTAGGGATATGGCAGCAAGAGGGGGGAAGAAAACCAATGTGCACTCCGTGTGCATACCGGCGGGAGTCATTCCAGATGTGAAA
Source organism: Schistocerca piceifrons (assembly GCF_021461385.2). Lineage (NCBI taxonomy): Eukaryota > Metazoa > Arthropoda > Insecta > Orthoptera > Acrididae > Schistocerca > Schistocerca piceifrons. The sequence continues at coordinate 379,571,591 of NC_060139.1, forward strand.
AGGGTCCTTCCGGATGCCATGAAGGGTACAGGGTGCACACATCTGCAGGTGGTCGCTCATGTCGGCACCAATGATGTGTGTCGCTATGGATCGGAGGAGATCCTCTCTGGCTTCCGGCGACTATCTGATTTGGTGAAGACCGCCAGTCTCGCTAGCGGGATGAAAGCAGAGTTCACCATCTGCAGCATCGTCGACAGGACTGACTGCGGACCTTTGGTAAAGGGCCGAGTGGAGGATCTGAATCAGAGGCTGAGACGGTTCTGCGACCGTGTGGTGGGGTTTCGGGTTCTGCTGGGTAGGTCAGGAGTCCACTACACGCAACAAGCGGCTACACGGGTAGCAGGGGTTGTGTGGCGTGGGCTGGGCGATTTTTTAGGTTAGATGGCCTTGGGCAAGTACAGAAAGGGCAACAGCCTCAACGGGTGCGGGGCAAAGTCAGGACATGCGGGGACCAAGCAGCAGTCGGTATTGTAATTGTAAACTGCCGAAGCTGCGTTGGTAAAGTACCGGAACTTCAAGCGCTGATAGAAAGCACCGAAGCTGAAATCGTTATAGGTACAGAAACCTGACTGAAGCCAGAGATAAATTCTGCCGAAATTTTTACAAAGGTACAGGCGGTGTTTAGAAAGGATAGATTGCATGCAACCGGTGGTGGAGTGTTCGTCGCTGTTAGTAGTAGTTTATCCTGTAGTGAAGTAGAAGTGGATAGTTCCTGTGAATTATTATGGGTGGAGGTTACACTCAACAACCGAGCTAGGTTAATAATTGGCTCCTTTTACCGACCTCCGGACTCAGCAGCATTAGTGGCAGAACAACTGAGAGAAAATTTGGAATACATTTCACATAAATTTTCTCAGCATGTTATAGTCTTAGGTGGAGATTTCAATTTACCAGATATAGACTGGGACACTCAGATGTTTAGGACGGGTGGTAGGGACAGAGCATCGAGTGACATTATACTGAGTGCACTATCCGAAAATTACCTCGAGCAATTAAACAGAGAACCGACTCGTGGAGATAACATCTTTGACCTACTGATAACAAACAGACCCGAACTTTTCGACTATGTATGTGCAGAACAGGGAATCAGTGATCATAAGGCCGTTGCAGCATCCCTGAATATGGAAGTTAATAGGAATATAAAAAAAGGGAGGAAGGTTTATCTGTTTAGCAAGAGTAATAGAAGGCAGATTTCAGACTACCTAACAGATCAAAACGAAAATTTCTGTTACGACACTGACAATGTTAAGTGTTTATGGAAAAAGTTCAAGGCAATCGTAAAATGCGTTTTAGACAGGTACGTGCCGAGTAACACTGTGAGGGACGGGAAAAACCCACCGTGGTACAACAACAAAGTTAGGAAACTACTGCGAAAGCAAAGAGAGCTTCACTCCAAGTTTAAACGCAGCCAAAACCTCTCAGACAAACAGAAGCTAAATGATGTCAAAGTTAGCGTAAGGAGGGCTATGCGTGAAGCGTTCAGTGAATTCGAAAGTAAAATTCTATTTACCGACTTGACAGAAAATCCTAGGAAGTTCTGGTCTTACGTTAAATCAGTAAGTGGCTCGAAACAGCATATCCAGACACTCTGGGTTGATGATGGCATTGAAACAGAGGATGACACGCGTAACGCTGAAATACTAAACACCTTTTTCCAAAGCTGTTTCACAGAGGAAGACCGCATTGCAGTTCCTTCTCTAAATCCTCGCACAAACGAAAAAATGGCTGACATCGAAATAAGTGTCCAAGGAATAGAAAAGCACCTGGAATCACTCAACAGAGTAAAGTTCACTGGACCTGACGGGATACCAATTCGATTCTACACAGAGTACGCAAAAGAACTTGCCCCCCCTTCTAGCAGCCGTGTACCGCAAGTCTCTAGAGGAACGGAAAATTCCAAATGATTGGAAAAGAGCACAGGTAGTCCCAGTCTTCAAGAAGGGTCGTCGAGCAGATGCGCAAAACTATAGACCTATATCTCTGACGTCGATCTGTTGTAGAATTTTAGAGCATGTTTTTTGCTCGAGTATCATGTCGTTTTTGGAAACCCAGAATCTACTATGTAGGAATCAACATGGATTCCGGAAACAGCGATCGTGTGAGACCCAACTCGCTTTATTTGTTCATGAGACCCAGAAAATATTAGATACAGGCTCCCAGGTAGATGCTATTTTTCTTGACTTCCGGAAGGCGTTCGATACAGTTCCGCACTGTCGCCTGATAAACAAAGTAAGAGCCTACGGAATATCAGACCAGCTGTGTGGCTGGATTGAAGAGTTTTTAGCAAACAGAACACAGCATGTTGTTATCAATGGAGAGACGTCTACAGACGTTAAAGTAACCTCTGGCGTGCCACAGGGGAGTGCTATGGGACCATTGCTTTTCACAATATATATAAATGACCTAGCAGATAGTGTCGGAAGTCCCATGCGGCTTTTCGCGGATGATGCTGTAGTATACAGAGAAGTTGCAGCATTAGAAAATTGTAGCGAAATGCAGGAAGATCTGCAGCGGATAGGCACTTGGTGCAGGGAGTGGCAACTGACCCTTAACATAGACAAATGTAATGTATTGCGAATACATAGAAAGAAGGATACTTTATTGTATGATTATATGATAGCGAAGAAAACACTGGTAGCAGTTTCTTCTGTAAAATAGCTGGGAGTATGCGTGCGGAACGATTTGAAGTGGAATGATCATATAAAATTAATTGTTGGTAAGGCGGGTACCAGGTTGAGATTCATTGGAAGAGTCCTTAGAAAATGTAGTCCATCGACAAAGGAGGTGGCTTACAAAACACTCGTTCGATCTATACTTGAGTATTGCTCATCAGTGTGGGATCCATACCAGATCGGGTTGACGGAGGAGATAGAGAAGATCCAAAGAAGAGCGGCGCGTTTCGTCACAGGGTTATTTGGTAACCGTGATAGCGTTACGGAGATGTTTAACAAACTCAAGTAGCAGACTCTGCAAGAGAGGCGCTCTACATCGAGGTGTAGCTTGCTCGCCAGGTTTCGAGAGGGTGTGTTTCTCGATGAGGTACCGAATATATTGCTTCCCCCTACTTATACCTCCAGAGGAGATCACGAATGTAAAATTAGAGAGATTAGAGCGCGCACGGAGGCTTTCAGACAGCCGTTCTTCCCGCGGACCATACGCGACTGGAACAGGAAAGGGAGGTAATGACAGTGGCACGTAAAGTGCCCTCCGCCAAACACCGTTGGGTGGCTTGCGGAGTATAAATGTAGAATGTAGATGTGTATTTCGTTTCGTGTGATTACGAAACGTAATTGAAGCATGTTTGTGGAAACACGGGTGGCAATGATGTTAATGTTGTGGTCTTCAGTTCGAAGACATTTGATTAAGCTCTCCATGTTAGTCCATCCGGTACTCTTCACGTTTGCATATCTACTACAACCACCAGTCATTTGAACCTGCTTACTAAATTCATTTTTACTGCCTTCCATTCTAAAATTGACGATTGCTTGATGCCTCAGAATATGTTGTATCAGCAGAACCCATCATTTAGTCATATTGTGCCACAAATTATTTCTTTCTCCAATTCGATTCAGTACCTCGTCATTAGTTATTTTGAGGGAATATCCTTTGCTAAAGGGGACTTGTTTCCACTTAGGCATTTCAGCGCTCTGTCAAATTATCCCGTTTTTATATCTCCCATTTCATATTCATTTACTTCCTAGCTCCTTCTATGACATTATCTTCAAGTTTGTTTCTCTTAAATACACACACTTTATGTATTCCTTCCATCTTCTAGCCATCCTGTCTTTAGTTAGTACAGGCTTGCTATCTGAGTTCTTAATATTCATCCACCTGCTTCTCTTTTCTCCAAAACTGAGTTATGCATAATTCTACAACCTTGCATTTGTCCTCTACGCATTCCTGCTTAGCCATTTTGCACTTTCTGTCTGTCTTATTTTTTAGATGTATTTGCACCCTTTCGTCTGCTTCTTTTTTTTTGCATTTTTATATTTTCTCCTTCATCACTTATATTTAACAGCTCATATGCTACCAAAGGATTATTACTGTGCCTTGTTTCTTGCACATTTGATCCTCTGCTACCTTCACTATTTCATCTTCTCTTTTTGTATTCCTTACCCTGCTTCAGTCAATTGTTGCAAAATGCTCCCATTGAAACGTCCAACAATCTCCTGGTTTTTCAATGTATCCACACCCCATCCCCCACTTTTCGATCATCCTGCAATTTCTTCAATTTTGATCTGCAGTTGAAAATCAATTAATCACGGCCGTAGTCCACATCTGTCCAGTTCAAAATTTTGTTTCTAAATCTTTATCTTTCCATTATGTTGACTATTAGCTATTAGAAACCTTCCAGTGCCGCTAAGTCTCTTTCACGTAATACAACCATTTCTCATGATTTTCAAAACCAAGAGTTAGCAATGATTAAATTACAGCTGGTTAAGAACTCCACCAGGCGTCTTCCTCTTTCATTCCTCACCCATACTCCAAATTTTTCTACTATTTTCATTTCTTGACCTTTCAAACCATCGAATTTTCAGTCCCGCGTCATAATTCAGTCTTCGTCTCCCTAAACTACTTGAATAATTTCTTTTATCTCATAATACATGCTTTCAATCTCTTCATCATCTACAGGGCCAGTACATATATAAAATTCTGTGATGTGTGTTAACTGCGTTTCTATCTTGACTTCTGTAATGCATTCGCTACACTGTCCATAGTGGCTTACCCACATTCCTATTTTTTATTCATTATTAGGCCTACTGCTGCTTTAACCATGTTTGACGTTGTGTTGATAACCCTACACTCATTTGACCAGAAGTCCTATTCTTCCTACTGCCTTACTTCAGTAATACCCACTATATCCAACTTTAACTTATGCATTGCCCTTTTACGTTCTCTAACTTACATACTCGGATAAGGGATCTAACACTTAACACACCAAACCATAAACCGCCAGTTTCGTTTCTCCTGATGAAATCTTCTGAGTCGCTCCCACCTGGGGACCCCAATATGAGGCTATTTTGCCTCTGGAACATTTCACCCAGAAAGAAGCCATCATTATTAAGCTGTACAGTATAGCAGCGTATCCCTGGGAAATATAATGGCTGTAGTTTCTACCTGCTTCAGACTTTAGTAATACCAACCTAGTAAGGCCATGTGACTTATGTTGCAACACCACATCGTCAATCAGCCAAAGTCGTGCCCATGCAAGAGTATATAAGGTACTGCTGGTCCCGCGGAGGGGAGGAGGGGGGGGGGGGGGTCAAATTCTACGTCAATAATGAGATAAGACTTCCGGTGATAAGGCTTCCAGGACCATCGTGATACACCTTAAGCAACTGTGCTTTTTATCTCCAAGACGTCCGCCCCCCTCCACTCAGGGACCATTCGCTTCATCCATGTACATGTGATAATTTTATGTGGTACATTCCCCATCAGGATGTAACCTGACACCCCTTCGATGCATCTTGTAGATTTAGGCGAGTAAACATGGTGTAAAAATGGTCAACCTCCTCTTTTTGTCTCTAGGTCAATGGGAATCAAGCGCCTCCCGCTCCCCTTTTATTACAGAGCAAATGCATGGACCTCGTCATTCTTGTTCTGAATGCCAAGAAAGAGGATAGCTAAAAATTAATTTCTCAATTGTTAACAAACATTTTCCTTATTTTACATTTAGAACTGCTCGAGACTAGTCATTTATACTCTGTAGTGAAAGGATCAGGTTGTTTTGCAAATAATAATTTTGATAAAAAACTAACTTATAGATTATTAACTATAATGTTCTTTCCATAGTACAATTTTTCCGTTATTTACTAATAATAATTTTCAACTTTTTTTTTTAATTTGTAGTTTGTTTACAATAAGTTGTTCGAAGTTATTTTACAATAAATTATTTTTGTGTTTTATACATGAGTTGCATACATATATACATTTTTATAGACTGATACTATCAGATACACAAATACATATATACAGAGATACTATTTCTTCATACTAAAACCAATAAAGAAGAAGAATCTAAATAGTAGATTTCCCTTGTAATCACTACTTTTAGATTTTTTTACACTATTTTTTTCTATCAACAGTTATCACTCTTAAACAACCTTTACATTTAATCATTATATACATATACTAGTATACAATTTGGTCAGGAAGTCTTGTGTTTATTAAGTGCTTTAAGCTGCTTCGCTACACTGAAGGTATCTACAGGGTGTACATTAACTCCGGGAACACTTTCAACTATTCTTTGCAAAAGAACTAAACATTGTACAGATGTCATACATATTGCATTTTGAAGACAAACACTGAAAGTTTGTTTGTGGCTTTTGTTTTACAAGCATTCAATACGCGAACCATGAGTGACCCAGCAGACGTCAATACCGTACTCGAATTCCTGCCATACCCATACCCGTCCCAGCATGGCGTCGTCAACTGTGACAGCCGCTCCCCTATTCTCTCCCGGAGCTCTCCTATACCACGTGGTAGAGGCGGTACATACATCAGATCTTTAATGTGTCCCCACAGAAAAAAGTCACACGGAGTGAGATCTGGTGATCGGTGAGGCCATTCCATGAAACAGCTGTCCCCTTCTGTAGCACGACCGATCCATCGATCTTTACCGGGCACAAGCAACCCGTTGTAAGGAATTTGTTGTGCCACTGGTAAATGGCCTTCCTTGTGGTGGTTTCTTACTGCACTTGGTTCCAAACATCCGTTGAACAGCTGTAGCACACTTGTTTTTGTCTAATTCCAACATCAGCAAATTATCAAACTACGCTGTGGCGGCATTCATGAAAAAAAAAACTTTCAGGGTTTCTCTTCGAAATGACATATGTATGAAATCTATACAACGTTTGGTTCTTGTGCAATAAATAATTGAAAGTCTTCCCGGACTTTATGTACACCAGTCACTCATGTTAGCAGTTGCGCTACATTCGTCTTTGTTGAAGGAGTTTCGGAAAATCGTGTTTATTAACTCTGCTTTGGTGACACTGTCATCAGTGACATCATCATTATTATCTCGCAGTGAAGATGTTGATAAGTTCTTGCTGCTGGTGCACATTACATATAATTAGAATTTCTTTGAATTTTCTGTTACATTTCGAGACAGAGTTCCCTTGTGGAAACTCTTAAAAGCACCTACTTTGAAGTTTGCGCTATATTTGGAGCTTCTGTAAAACTTCTCCAATCTCGGTAATTTTGCGATGTTTTAAATTTGGCATACTTTCCTCGTTGGTTCTGCAACAGCGTTCTGGCCCGTTTTAGGTACCATCTCTTATTAATTTATTTGGTATATATCTCCCTACTGCAGTCGCCACTATTTCTTTGAATTCAAATCCGCTAACTGAGACTCTGCTGGACTTTCCTGTCGTGCAGAATGTATCTCTGTTTATTCCTCGGCGTTGTTATTAGCTTCGTTATGGAGCCATTGCGTGGGACTAGGCAGTTCAGACACGGCAACAAGTCACTGTGCTCGTCATGCAAATCAGTTGGACATGTCAGGTCTGTCTCTACGATGTATCCTCGATCAGAATCCGCAACCTCATCTAGATACTTATCCAGTCTGGTGATTTCCTTTTCGGACTGCTATCTCAACGCGACAGTCGGCAGAGGTTGCTGCATGACAAGTTTGTATCGGTTGTTTACACCCAGATAAAGGGTGTAACAGATCGTCAACTGGTCTGTCCTACTCATTCATTATTTGCCTTGGAATTCGTTTGCACACACTGGAAAAATTCCAATGGATGATTTGGACGCCGATGACATAATACGTAAGTGCCACAAGAAACGGCTACAGGCATTCACATACGTCTCTCCAGAAGCCGCTTGGAGTAGGCGCGCGGTCTTGTGTCTTGTCACGGTCCTCGCGGCTCCCCCCGTCGGAGGTTCGAGTCCTCCCTCGGGCATGGGTGTGTGTGTCGTCCTTAGAGTAAGTTAGTTTAAGTTAGATTAAATAGTGTATTAGCTTAGGGACCGATAACCTCAGCAGTTTGGTCCCATAAGACCCTACCAAAAATTTCCAATTTCTTTCCAGAATAGTTACATATGACCCTTAAAAATATTTTTACGTTTCCCTTCCTCTACAGCTGTGAGGGATGTTTGAGTAGGCGGTCTTGCACCAACTGCATGACTAAGCCGACGAAGATGCCTTCGCCTCAGCGTGGTTCATAGACAATGCATTCACCGCACGCAATCCCGTTGATGATGCATCACGGCGCCCAACAACAACACAACCGGACTCGACGATGTTGCACTCGCCCCAGCAGGGCCCATCGCCAATACTGTCACCTCAGCCAAGTTCAGCTGCGGTGGATTCTCCACGCTCGCTAGCACCATGAATGGGCCCTTCTAGGCACATGGTATCACCTTGCCGGTATACTCGTCTTTCTGGCAGTGGCCTGTTTAGGTTGCCTGGTATCAGCGTTGAGTCTGTAGAGGGAGCTCTGGACAGCCGAGAGGACTGTGTGGACTGCCGCTGGAACGGCCGCGTGTGAGAAGGAGCAGTAGAGCTTGGAGGAGGGCCGCGGCAAAGGTGCTCCCGTGGCGGAGTGGAGACTTTGGAGCCACTAAAGGCTGTTGCAGTGCTCCACAGGAATGGCGAAATTGGATTTCGACATGGCAATGTGCGTCGTCTCACGGAATTACAGGCAGGGCTGAGTCCGTGCGAGCTGCTCTTCTGGCCATTACCTTTCTTGCTGAACGCCTGTATTTGAATGCTACTATTTGGAAGTTGTTCTTCGGTTCTCAGCATTAGTGCTTACTGTTGAAGCTCCCCTGCCCGCTGTGTACTGTGTTCCTACTCTACACAGCCGTAGCTGTTATTTTATTTGCTTCCTTTGCGCCCGCCTTCTTAGCTTCCTAAAGCGTCTCATGCTCTCCGTAACTTCCAGCTTACTAATTAGTTGCTTTATTGTAATCCTAGAGCTTCTGCCTCTGCCCTGAGGGTGGAACTAGCAGATAAAGTGCTCATTGTATCAGGTCTGAAAGATTTTTATCTCCCTATAAGGACTGCTCTGCTCATCTGGACTATTTTCAATTGTATACATTTATTTAAAGGTGTAAGTCTCCCTTAAAAGTTGCGTAAGCTCGAGAGATTGTTTTTAAATTCACTTTAACGGGCACCTCAAGATAATTTCTATTTTAATCCACCTTTTAAAGATGCTTGAGAATCTTTTTTAGCCTGATTTTGGAAGGGATTCTTACACACCTTTTAAAGTGGGTCGGTTTGAATTGTGTTCTTTGTTATCATTCTTCTCAATCAAACCTTAATGTACCTCTTGTGCTCTTGTTATTGGTTGTGTTAAGATCAAATGTAAGTCCCGATCAGTTGCTACCAGTTAAGTTGTTTATCAATAACTCTTATTTAGATCCGCTCAACTTACCTGTGTGACATTGCTGAAGTTACTCCATGTGTAGACCGCTATATAGGTCACTTAAGTGGACTGGCACATGAACAACATGACGCCAATTGTTCTTAATATGGTGAGAAAATTGCCTTCCCCCTAAATTTTGAGTAAAGCTATGGTTCTACATGCGTGTAATTTTCAAGCACCTGAATTTTTCCCAGTTTTCTTACATTAAAAATTTTAGCCTACTTTTATTTTAATTTTAAACAATGGATTGGAGTCAATTTCGCTATTCAGATTGCTGGGCATGCCTGTAAAATCATATTTTCCTTAATTATTGCAGTCTAAATTCTGCTTTGACCAAGCAACCTGTTTACCATTTAGATTGCTGAGCCTGCCAGTAAAATCAGATTTTGCTTAATTGTTTCAAGTAAATTTTGCTTTAATTAATGTCTGTCTAAGTATTTGTTCTAATTGTTCAGATTGCTGAGCTTGTCTATGAAACCACAAGTTGCTTAATTTTTCTTTCCATGCTGCCACCGTAAACTCTCTCATGTGTCTCAGTAAATAAAGAAAAAACATAATTTGGATGTATCCGAGACTTAGGCTTAGTTCAGTATCCTGTGTCCTGCTATCCTTTCATATCAGGGAGTCTAGTTTCATTCCTCTTCTAAAAGATATTGTCTCTAAAAATTTACATATTAACGTCCAGAGTACTGCTGAGGGGGACGAATTGTGCTTTACATTGTCGCATATGGCTTGCAATAGAAATTATAGCATTCATCCTAAGCGTGAAAGAACTTACCATACACGGCATCTCATTCTCCGTTATACTCCAGTTCCTACCAAAGTTTGAGAGACAGAATCCAGATTGTTCAGTTCATGTTTATGGCCTGCCAATAAATGACTGCACCCGGAAGACGACAGGAGAACAAGAATAAAGATATAAACCGTAAAGTAGTCGGATGCCTCTACCTTTTAAAAGTAGCCGCTTAGCATCACAGACACACAGATTTGTTGCCATTTTCTGAGGGTGAGAAACAACACTAACTCTGGATCAAGAACATGTCCCACCTACCTGCCAAATGAGTAAAAATGAGAGGGCAAGGCATTTTTGTTGCAGCTGCCTCATCTCTTTTACTGAGAGCGACTACTTAGAAAGACCACCTGATTGTCTGCTCTAACCAGAAATCGGCACATGTGGAAATGCGTACCAGGGTAAACGAATACTTAAAAGCTTAAGAATTCCCAGCAATAGGATCTTTATCCCTTTGTAGTCTATGTGGATTTGGAGTGCCTCCTAATTTATGTGACACATTGTGAAGGCTATCCCACTGGCTCTCATACCACCTTCACAGAACTTCACTTACCTTGTGTGGTGGCGTGTCATTTTGTATGCTCTTCTGACTCTAACTTAAGCGTTTAGATTCATAAGTCAGGGATAATTCTACGAGATGGTTGATTTCTGAGCTCAAAAATCTCGTGTGGCATGTTGATTCTATTTATAGCGAAAACATTTGCACGACCAACTCAACCGAGAGTGATGCTTTGTAAGACAATTCAGTTGACATCTTATTTGTGAACTCTCATTGAATAGAAAAGTGAAAAGTCGAAAGTTTTACAGTGCAGCAAACAATGCACCCAATATGAAATACAAAGTGCAACTACGCTACCCATCTTTTTCTGTTATTTAAGTAGGTATGGTGCTCATTCTCTTGTTGAGAATTTAGGCGATTTTGGATTGAAACATGATAATGTAAGTGTCCTACCTGACACTGTCTAAAAATATATTTCATTTTCCAAGCGAATCAAACCAATAATAATGTTCCACTTCCTGCATTCACTACATTTCCTGCATGCACCCCTTCTGAAAGTTTCTGAGGCACTATTTCAAGGGGATATACGTATTAAAAGAGCACCAAATTCCAATAATAAAAAGTTTTTGCTTGTGACTAAGAGCGTTCCTAAATTCGAAGGACATGCTCAACGAAACCATGTTGCCCGACACAACCGCATTCACCAATAAATTCACAGGCACAGCCGTAATGAGTGCCGAGTATGACCGTGCGGTGAATGTTTGGCAAGAGTTAGACATCCCTAATATATAGGAGTGTGCCTGATCCTACATGAACACTGACATTTACATTTTTTGAGAAATTACAGCGTGCATACATGAATACATACATTTTGGATCCAGCCTCCTATTGCACCCCATCGGCCGGCAGCTGTGGCCGAGCGATCCTAGGCTCTTCAGTCCGGAACCGAGCTGTTGCTACGGTCGCAGGTTCGAATCCTGCCTCGGGTATGGATGTGTGTGATGTCCTTAGGTTAGTTAGGTTTAAGTAGTTCTAAGTCTTGGGGACTGATGACCTCACCCATAGTGCTCAGAGCTTCTTTTTTTTCACCCCCATTAGGTTTAAGTGGGATGCAGTGTGTCAGCATCGAACTGCTGACCACTGTAACCGAGAGTGATGCTTTGTAAGACAATTCAGTTGACATCTTATTTGTGAACTCTCATTGAATAGAAAAGTGAAAAGTCCAAAGTTTTACAGTGCAGCAAACAATGCACCCAATATGAAATACAAAGTGCAACTACGCTACCCATCTTTTTCTGTTATTTAAGTAGGTATGGTGCTCATTCTCTTGTTGAGAATTTAGGCGATTTTGGATTGAAACATGATAATGTAAGTGTCCTACCTGACACTGTCTAAAAATATATTTCATTTTCCAAGCGAATCAAATCAATAATAATGTTCCACTTCCTGCATTCACTACATTTCCTGCATGCACCTCTTCTGAAAGTTTCTGAGGCACTATTTCAAGGGGATATACGTATTAAAAGAGCACCAAATTCCAATAATAAAAAGTTTTTGCTTGTGACTAAGAGCGTTCCTAAATTCGAAGGACATGCTCAACGAAACCATGTTGCCCGACACAACCGCATTCACCAATAAATTCACAGGCACAGCCGTAATGAGTGCCGAGTATGACCGTGCGGTGAATGTTTGGCAAGAGTTAGACATCCCTAATATATAGGAGTGTGCCTGATCCTACATGAACACTGACATTTACATTTTTTGAGAAATTACAGCGTGCATACATGAATACATACATTTTGGATCCAGCCTCCTATTGCACCCCATCGGCCGGCAGCTGTGGCCGAGCGATCCTAGGCTCTTCAGTCCGGAACCGAGCTGTTGCTACGGTCGCAGGTTCGAATCCTGCCTCGGGTATGGATGTGTGTGATGTCCTTAGGTTAGTTAGGTTTAAGTATTTCTAAGTCTTGGGGACTGATGACCTCACCCATAGTGCTCAGAGCTTCTTTTTTTTCACCCCCATTAGGTTTAAGTGGGATGCAGTGTGTCAGCATCGAACTGCTGACCACTGTTGACATGTTGCTCTTTTTTCGATTGTGGTATTCACGCGGGGCTTTTCCAGTGTGTGCATAGGTACGCCAAGGAAAATAACCCATAAATACGTAAGAAATACAGGCCACCTGACTATTTGAGTTACATTGATTACTTGGATGTAAACAACCTATTCTGGCACGCTGTGGAAGCAATATGTGACGACTGTAGGGTTCTGATAGTTGATAGTTGTCCAAAAAGGAAAACACCAGATTGAAAAAGTTTCAAAATGTAACTACGGATACTGGTCAAGGATATGTCGTGGAGCCAGACCTGGCAAATCTTACTGATTTACATGAAGTGCACAGCGACCAGCCGCTGTGTCCAGAGCGCGTAGTCCTATGAAATGGTTCCGACCCGTAGCTAACAACAATTCTGGACAATAAACACAGATACGTTATCCACTAAAGAAGCCTCCAGCAATATCTCACTTCGGAGATGAATCTTATTAGAGCCACCCGTGGGATGTTGTTGTTGTTGTGGTCTTCAGTCCTGAGGCTGGTTTGATGCAGCTCTCCATGCTACTCTATCCCGTGCAAGCTGCTTCATTTCCCAGTATGTACTGCAACCTATATCCTACTGAATATGCTTAGTGTATTCATCTCTTGGTCTCCCTCTACGATTTTTACCCTCCATGCTGCTCTCCAATACTAAATTGGTGATGCCTTGATGCCTCAGAACATGTCCTACCAACCGATCCCTTCTTCTAATCAAGTTGTGCCACAAACTCCTCTTCTCCCCAATTCTGTTCAATACCTCCTCATTAGTTATGTGATCTACCCATCTAATCTTCAGCATTCTTCTATAGCACCATATATCGAAAGCTTCTATTCTCTTCTTTTCCAAACCATTTATCGTCCATGTTTCACTTCCATACAAATACTTTCAGAAACAACTTCCTGACACTTAAATCTATACTCGATGTTAACAAATTTCTCTTCTTCAGAAACGCTTTCCTTGCCATTGCCAGTTTACGTTTTATATCCTCCTTACTTCGACCATCATCAGTTATTTTGCTCCCCAAATAGCAAAACTCCTCTACTACTTTAAGTGTCTCATTTCCTAATCTAATTCCCTCAGCATCACCCGACTTAACTCGATTACATTCCATTATCCTCGTTTTGCTTTTGTTGATGTTCATCTTATTATCCTCCTTTCAAGACACTGTCCATTCCATTCTCTGACAGAATTACAATGTCATCGGCGAACCATAAAGTTTTTATTTCTTCTCCACGGATTTTAATACCTACACCGAATTTTTCTTTTGTTTCCTTTACTGCTTGCTCAATATACAGATTGAATAACATTGGGGAGAGGCTGCAACCCTGTCTCACTCCCTTCCCAACCACTGCTTCTCTCTCATGTCTCTCGACTCTTATAATTGCAGTCTGGTTTCTGTACAAATTATAAATAGCCTTTCGTTCCCTGTATTTTACCCCTGCCACCTTCAGAATTTTAAAGAGAGTATTCCAGTCAACATTGTCAAAAGCTTTCTCCAAGTCTACAAATGCTAGAAAAGTAGGTTTGCCTTTTCTTGATCTAGCTTCTAAGACAAGCCGTAGGGTCAGTATTGCCTCACGTGTTCCAACATTTCTATGGAATCCAAACTGATCTTCCCCAAGGTCGGCTTCTACCAGTTTTTCCAACGTCTGTAGAGAATTCGCGTTAGTATTTTGCAACCGTGACTTATTAAACTGATAGTTCGGTAATTTTCACATCTGTCAACACCTGCTTTCTTTGAGATTGGAATTATTATATTCTTCTTGAAGTCTGAGGGTATTTCGGCCGTCTCATATATTTTGCTCACCACTTGATAGAGTTTTGTCAGGACTGGCTCTCCCAGGGCTTCCCGGAGCCTTGTTTCGACTTAGGTCTTTCAGTGCTCTGTCAAACTCTTCACGCAGTATCATATCTCCCATTTCATCTTCATCTACATCATTTTCCATTTCCATAATATTGTCCTGAAGTACATCGCCCTTGTATAGACCCTCTATACACTCCTCCCACCTTTCTGCTTTCCCTTCTTTGCTTAGAACTGGGTTTCCATCTGAGCTCTTGATATTCATACAAGTGGTTCTCTTTCCTCCAAGGGTCTCTTTAATTTTCCTGTAGGTTGTATCTATCTTACCCCTAGTAAGATAAGCCTCTACATCCTTACGTTTATCCTCTAGCCATCCCTGCTTAGCCATTTTGCACTTCCTGTCGATCTCATTTATGAGACGTTCTATTAATTTTTGCCTGCTTCATTTAATGAATTTTTATATTTTCTCCTTTCATCAATTAAATTCAGTATTTCTTCTGCTGCCCAAGGATTTCTACTAGCCTTCATCTTTTTACGTATTTGATCCTCTGCTGCATTCATCCCTCAGAGCTACCCATTCTTCTTCTACTGTATTTCTTTCCCCCATTCTTGTCAATTGTTCCCTTAAGCTCTCCCTAAAACTCTGTAAAACCTCAGGTTTAGTCAGTTTATCCAGGTCCCATCTCCTTAAATTGCCACCTTTTTGCAGTTTCTTCAGTTTTAATCTGCAGTTCATAACCAATAGATTGTGGCCAGAGTCCACATCCGCCCCTGGAAATGTCTTTCAATTTGAAACCTGGTTCTTAAATCTCTGTCTTACCATTGTATAATGTATCTGAAACCTGTCAGTATCTCACGGTTTGTTCCATGTATACAACCTTCTTTTATGATTCTTGAACCAAGTGTTAGCTATGATTAAGTTATGCTCTGTGCAGTATCCTACCAGGCGGCTTCCTCTTTCATTTCTTACCCCCAATCCACATTCACCTACTATGTTTCCTTCTCTCCCTTTTCCAACACTCGAATTCCAGATACCCATGACTATTAAATTTTCGTCTCCCTTCACTACCTTAATTATTTCTTATATCTCGTCATACATTTCTTCAATCTCTTCGTCATCTGCAGAGCTAGTTGGCATTTAAACTTGTACTACTGTAGTAGGCGTGGGCTTCGTGTCTATCTTGGCCACAATAAGGCGTTCGCTATGCTGTTTGTAGTTGCTTACCAGCATTCATATTTTCCTATTAATTATTAAACCAACTCCTGCATTACCCCTATTTGATTTTGTATTTATAAACCTGTATTCACCTGACCAGAAGTCTTGTTCCTCCTGCCACTGAAGCTCGCTAATTCTCACTATATCTAAATTTAACCTGTCCATTTCCCTTTTTAAATTTTCTAACCTACCTGCCCAATTGGAAGGGATCTGACATTTGCCCCCTCCGATCCGCAGAACGCCAGTCTCCTTTCTCCTGATAACAACGTCCTCCTGAGTAGTCCCCGCCCGGAGATCCAAATGGGGGACTATTTTACCTCCGGAATATTTTACCCAAGAGGATGCCATCATCATTTAACCATACAGTAAAGCTGCATGCCCTCGGGAATAATTCCGGCTGTAGTTTCCCTTTGCTTTCAGCTGTTCGCAGTACCAGCATAGCAAGGCCGTTTTGGTTAGTGTTACAAGGCCAGATCAGTCAATCATCCAGACTGTTGCCCCTGCAACTACTGAAAAGGCTGCTGCCCCTCTGCCCCTCTTCAGGAACCACACGTGTGTCTGGCCTCTCGACAGATACCCCTCGGTAGTGGTTGCACCTACGGTACGACTATCTGTATCGCTGAGGCACGCAAGCCTCCCCATCAACGGCAAACGGCAAGGTCTATGGTTCATGGACGGGCGGGGGGGGGGGGGGGGGGACCCGTGGGATCTCATCTCTTACAAATAGTCACACTGGTTTCAGCAAAATCATAGAATAGAAAATGTGAGAAAGCATCACGAAATCTATTCATTATATATTTGGATGGGCAGTGTAGTGCAAAGATTATATTGCTCAGCCAAATTTTGAGTGGGTCGCCATTTTCAATAGAGAGCTAGTCGCTCAGGAGCTGACCAAATTTATACAGACAAGAAAACTGAACTGAATGGAAGGCTGTGATAGTCGAAACCACAGCCAGTCCTATTTATCGTTAATTACAGAAGAAACTGTAGAAAAATTAGGGTGTAACGTGCGTCGGTACTCCACAGTATATCACGTTTCCGACACTCAAGTAGTGACAAAAGCTCTCACTATTTCTGTATTGGGACAGCTTACTGTGATTGAATGTGGTCACTACTTTTTGTTACGTGATCTCCATAGTTAGGAAAATCATCAGTATAATTTTATTTTGCACTTCAAATCCCGATAGGAGCTGTTCCGCTACATACTACTGGTATTGGTCCGTGAATCTCTCAGCTCTTCTAGAATTATCTGTGTCTGACGGTGGCCGACTGTGGTTTTTGAGTGATTTTTCACGCTCTTTTAGGCAAATGGTTAGCTAATCCTCAGCCTCCACCACAGAAGCTACGACACAGAAACAGTTAACATAAGATGAACAATGTTTTTGCTACTCACAGACAGATGATACACACGCCCTCCTTTCCTTGGATCAACTGAAGAATGTAGTGACAGGGAGAACATCCTGACGTAAAGTTAACATAAAATTTGTTAGCCAAATCATGAAAAACACAGGTTTACGCTAGAAAAGAGACAGCTGCCGACTGTTCAATCATACAAGTACTCCAACATGAACATGCGTGACCATCTGTACTGGCAGTGTTCAGTCTTGTACAAACAAACAGTTGTGAGGTAATTTATTGGAAGCTGGAAGAGATGACGTATACACATCAGCGCACACGTATTAAATTTATGTACACATGCATATCTCAGTTCATCATAATGCATATAGTTCTCGACAAATCATATTAATATTGGTAGTCTTTCGTGAGATGTTGTACTTTTGCTCATGATGGTCTCTGGTTTTTTAACCATCGGTGCTACGACTGATGAGAGGCACAAATACATTTTTTCTCCACTGATTCTGAATAATGATATATGAATCCTGTGACTATATCTGCAGTTCACTGAGTGATTTAATGTGAAATAAGTTTCTTGTTTCATTAAGCGATCTTGGCACTACGTATCATGTTTTCTCTTAGATTTGTTTTCATTTTTTCTTATTTTTGTTTTTCCTCATTGCAATGGCGGGCTTCGCCACAACGGGCAAACTGTCGTCGTCCGAGGTCCGAGCTCGACATATTCGAAACAAACTGATGCTTGGGAGAGCACGCTTCAACTGTGCAGAGGCAAACGGAATTTGTGTGTCCTTGCACAAAGTGCATGAAGTTAAGTGGGCAGACATGTATCGGACTTCTCTGTTGTACCCGAATATACATGTTTTGCTCTTGAGTAGATGGATGATGTAAGGTGTGGAAGAGATGTTCCGTGATCCCATATCTGCTCCAAACGGAGCCAACGAGTCGAAGATGACAAAAACTGTGCCGAGTTTGATCCTTTAGCCGAGGCTAGCAGTGGTATCTCCTTGGTAGCATTCGTGCCCCTGGTGTTGCTCACTGAACTTATTCATTGCTTAAATCAGAAAATCAGTTTATCCTGAGAGGTACATTACTCAGTCCATTCTATAAAATCCAGGAAAAGAAAAAGAAAGGGGCCACATTGCAGGATATATGATAACGGTTTCGTAACTTCCCAAGGTCCTTATGAAAGAACGACTGTGAAAACGATGGCGATTGGGTACTACGAGACTAATAAGCAACCCTTACCTAATAGTCGAAAAGGGAAGTTTTAATCGCACAAATATGGCTATTTTGAAATTAAACCAAATGCGATACCTTACATCCTGCAAGGACGCCTGCGTCATTGGATTTTTATGGCAATAAAAGCGAATAAATCGTCATAATAAGCATCGAAGGTAAGACAATTGCCTACGATTTGTTTTCAAAAACGATTTTGTAAGTACTTGCTTCACATTTCCGAGAAGTGTTAACAACTATCCTTCAGTAATTATCCGTAAGTAACAGTTATTTCTGAGGGCATGTCAACCAACCTGAATGCAGCTTCTAGGCAATTCTTTGTGCTCGTTTCAGCCATTGTTAAATTGTTTCACGGTTAAGTAACCTGTTATAACATTTTCAGGCGTTAATTCACGCTTACTTCGCAGGTAACTAATTATCGAGTGACCAGGTAAGTCGATAGTCTGCTCGGGTTAATAATAGTTCCACATCGTCAATGCATGTCTCGTCGTTGGCTTGTGACATTACATTGTTTCTTTTTTTCCTTCTTTTTAAGGACGTAGACCTCTTTGAACGCATGAAAAATACGTGATATTCATGATTTTTTTTTCAAGTAAATTAAAAAGTAATGCTAAATCTGGTAGCGTGGTTTTGTTTCTTACACTTTTGTCTTCAAGAAACCATGCTTGTGAAGACATCGGTTCACTCATGTAACCGCTTCACCAGGTGGAAGGACCTCTTGTAGCCGGAACATCAGTAATTTGCGGGAATTCCCGAAGGGTTCCCATTGGACCTGTGAGTAAATAGTTTTGTGTAAGTCATTTTCAATACATTTTCCATCATCATACTATTAACTTTTAACAAAATGGTGACATGTTGAAACAAATGTCATGTTCATTGCCCAAAAAATCGAGACAAAAGTGTGAATTGAAAATAGACTTTTGAAGATATCGCAAAACGATACGTACGCTGGAAGAGTATCCAATTTAGAATGCCGGCATCAAATTCCTCTCAAAATTATATTTACCGTTCTCAAGTTACGTTTCCTGTTGATTTGAAAAAATACCGTTACGGAAAAAAATGCAATTGAAATTTTTGGTTACATTTTTTGCTGTTAAGTTAAACATACCTCTAGTCAGAGCGATCCGTGAACCATACACCAACCCTTCCAGATCCAAAAGGAAGTTCCCCCCCCCCCCCCCTCAATCTTCTTCGTTGCCACGGCGGTCCTGTGGGTCTCTTTGCCAGCTTTTGTCATCCGCTGCTCTGCTCGCTCGATGTGCTTTTCTTCCATTTTTGTGCATCAGCTGTAACATGTTGGTCCGGTCTGAAGTTCGAGCACGCTCATAAATTCTACAATGCCTCTTATGCCGATGTTGAAATTACTTGCTGTCACATTAGTCACGATGTCGATTATTTTTGTCCCGCTGTGAACAGTTTTCGGGAACGTTCAGAAATTGACTTGTAACACGACAGCGGAATTTCTGGCGATTTTAGGATGAATGCTACGATAAAGTAGACATCCCAGAGAACATTGTAAGTAAAAAATTCTGTTTCTGATATTTTCAAAGAGGACTACTTAAGCTGCAGTACGCAGAGAGTCACGTCAGATAACATTTAGAATATTCAGTGTATTCTACTCCCTGCAAGTGAACACTATACGTTGCTTACCAAATTTAATTTAAAATCTCCAAGTAATGCCGAGGTTGAAATCCACTTCTTTCGAAGTGACTAATGAGCCACAAAAGGGACAAATGTTATCTCAGAGAACCTTAGCGTGGCCACTCTATATACCTCTAAACCGCCTATTCCCAATACTATATCTCGTCGGTTTATGTTAAGTACCAATCTGAAGTAAAACTCAGATCTGAGGATTCATCTCTGTCCTCTAGAATATTTTGTCCAATATTGCCTGTATTTTCACTTAACTTTAGATATGTTGAAATTCTGTCAGCGTTTTAAAAACTTCTTAGATCAGCAATAAGAAATTTCCAGCTTTTTACGGAAAGATGGTCTTTGTGTGCTGGAATCGAATACAAGAAGTGTCAGATGTAGTTGAGGGGGAGAGATGTTGGTGTCGGCTTTCAAAAGTACTTACTTTCTCCCTTTAAGCCATTGTTGACACTGCTTCATTGCGTTTTGTCACTGTCGAGAAGTACGTGGAAAGGCCTGTTTTGGAGAAGAGATTCCGTTATCTCTACTATATGGAAGTCACAGAATTGAATGAATCTTTTTGGAAGGGAGATCGCTGTTCAGAGTATCATTTACTAGAGGTAGTTCCACCAGAGTAACAGGGCTTCTCACTCACTGTTGATATCAAAGTAAAAAGCATAACGTTTGTATCAACTCGAAATTATATTGTCTCTATCGGGAACCTCCAGCCATGTCAGAGAGACGGTCTTGCTTTGCTCGTTTCGTATGCGATGTGACAGCGAGCGTTTTGACAGGATTTCGCTGCCGTGTCAGGCGAGCACTTCGCCTGCCGCCGCTGAGCGAGCGATGTGCCCGCAGGGCGTGTTGGGTGTGGCAGAATATGTAGGGTCCCCTGTAGTTCGCCGCAACAAGTGGCATCCAGGAACCTGGGCTCTGCCGGCGCATGCGCTCTCCTGTCGTTCCGACAGCGTCACGACACGCCAACCCCGCACGTTCATCTGATACACTGCCTCAGAAGTCGCGTGGGGAATGTCATACAATATATCGATTCGCCTGCTACGATGATCGCAAATTTTGCTGAGTGAAGGGTGCAGTTTAAGTCTCTATCACACAGGAGATCGTGCATGTATATGCAAAAGGGTGAAACGATTTGTATCTCATTGTATAGTGCACACAAAATAACGGACGCTCCTTAGGGGAGGGACCAATGGTAACGATGGGGGTTCCATTGTGAACGACGGTAGCGCGGTAGAGGACACGTAGGCCGCCATTTCAAGCCTATGCACAAACTGAAAGAAGTATACGGGGAGCACTTGTATGTTGCACCAGAATAAGATAATGATATTAATAAATTAAAATGAAACTAGTATACTTTAAATGATGAATGTCTCTGACAGGCTCGATAATGCGAATCGCTGACTGTGCGCGACTGCAGAGCCGAAGATCTCTGGCCTGAGTTTATTATAGTGTTGGAGAAAGAGACCGCTGAGCCCATAGTTGTATAGGCAGCTGTCTGTGAGGGAAAGACGATGGAGAAGGCAGTTTTTGTGAAGCGCTGTGTAAAGTCCCCAAGTGTTAGATTAATTTAGGCATTTCAGTATTGTTGAACATGGAAGCAGAAGTCTTCATGTAACCAAGGTAAAGATGTTCAATAATTATGAGTTTTGTTTTTGCCAGCGCGTTAGTATAGATGAGTTGACTTATAATTTGTAATTGTTGAGTAACCCCAGAGTGTACGCAAACGGTTTTGATAAAAAGGCTAGTTAGATATTTCTTTTTTAATGCTTTTACGATTTGTTAACAGAGCTATATGTAATTTGATGATTTGCATTTATGTTGGATTAGAGAAGTTAGATAGTACCTGCGGTTTAAATCTCATTGTTTGTGAATTAATTAAGATCAACGTAACTTCAATTGTCAGATGTTTTTGAAAAGTCAAAATTACCTTGCAATGTAATTTTGCTAAAAAGAAACTGAATGTTAGTAAATCACCATAATCAGTACCGCTTCCCTGTCCAGGCCAAATATTTTTTAAAGAAGTTAGATTTTCTTAAATGTTCTCGTTTATCAGCTTAATGAATTTTATGTGCATTTAAAGTATTATGCCCAGCACTGCACACTTATGAACCTGTATTTATATATATTTTTTAAATACAGCAGAATATATTGTGTTTCTCCGTTGCTACTTTAGAAGTAAGGCAATTTAATTACTCTGCTACGTGCACATGGACCAAAGTTATTAGTTTTGAAAGTGACTGTATTTCTTTACTGGTATTGGGAGTTGCATTGCCCAATCAATTCGTCTGAAGTTTTGCTAACAATAACACAGAGTAAGCACACCATTTACAGTTACAAGACGCCAGACAATTCGACTTCTTTATCCATTCCACAGTTCAGACATTCATTCACCGTAATCGTGAAGTTTATTAGTTCATTATATTAAAGATAGCCACACTTGTAACGTTACAAAACTTGTATCTTGCGTAACTTGTAAGCTTCAGCTAGCGAGTCTGCAGAAGATCGTGTTAACAGTTCCTGTTAGTACGACCAATAATTCGACAAAACTACAGATTTAAAAGTCAACAGTGTCTCGCCAGTGTACCAAGAAATATATTATTAATATAATTTAATATTATATTTTAAAAAATAAGCTAAATCTATGAAAACTGGTATTTCAGTTCTTGTTTAGATATAAAGAAATATGTGTTAGGGGATGAAAGTTTCTATGGAAATGCCACACAAGAACTCAAAAGGCAGGAATTAACAAAGACCTCCGATACCAGCTAACAGATTCACTTTCTTCAGAAGTGCTTTCGGAAAAGACTATGCTTCTATGAAATGTTTAGATTATGTTACAATTTGTCAGCAACATAAAATTTCGATTACAGAAAACAAAAAACAAAAATCTGTGTAGGCCATACAGTCTACGTGAGCCAAGCAGTGGACGCTCAGCTGATTTAAAATAAAACACGCAGTGTCGAACAGTCTGCTGGCGACACATCTGTTCACTTACCGTCATCTCTACGTCCGTAGCTAGTGACAGGGTTGTTTCCGACCTCCGTACACTGAACAGCACATGTATGATCAATTTATAGCCGTGCCTCGTACGTGGATGCATCGCCGGCTACCTGTGTACAGATTCTTTGTTTGGGACGACAGTGCTGGATGAATAACAAAAGCAACAAAATTTATAGGACGCCTGCAATGCAATGTAGGGTGCTTTATTAGTGAATCATATACGTTAGTGACCAGCGGTGTTTCCCAGCTGGCGGAGTACTATTTGGGGCAGTGGCAGACACCATCCTTGCAGTGGCCGCCCTTGCAGGAAGCGGCACACGCCACATTTCCGTAGTAACCGCCCACAATGGCACACGGGTAGCTCAAGCGACGATCGTCGGAGTGCCCTTCTTCCGCTGATGCTGAAAATAAGGATACGTGTCTTTTAGCAATCACAGACGTTTTGGGGATCCAATGTAAAGATGAATATTCTGATAAAAAGTTGTGTTTTGTTCCTAAAATTAAAGATGTCTTATCAGAATGTATTAATATGGAATCAGCTGTTTCTTAATGTTCTTAAAAATACTTTTCTCTGTTTGGTGCAACAGGCGTATACTTCTAAATGTAGCGGTTTTCTCTCTGAAGAGTACTCTGAAATGTGTCATATTTTACTTTCCTTTTAACTTAAAATTGTACGACCTTCTTATAATTAATTCTGTTATGTAACGCCACACTGCTTTTCACGATGCAATATCTACATCTACAGGACTTCTCAAGAGGGGACTTACCTGAATAAAACCTTTCGTGTGACATGTGCTCAAATTTTTATTGATTACACAAACACACTACTGGCCATTAAAATTGCTACACCACGAAGATGACGTGCTACAGACGCGAAATTTAACCGACAGGAAGAAGATGCTGTGACATGCAAATGATTAGCTTTTCAGAGCATTCACACAAGGTTGGCGCCGGTGGCGACACCTACAACGTGCTGACATGAGGAAAGTTTCCAACCGATTTCTCATACACAAACAGCAGTTGACCGGTGTTGCCTGGTGAAATGTTGTTGTGATGCCTCGTGTAAGGAGGAGAAATGCGTACCATCACGTTTCCGACTTTGATAAAGGCTGGATTGTAGCCTATCGCGAATGCGGTTTACCGTATCGCGACATTGCTGCTCGCGTTGTTCGAGATCCAATGAGTGTTAGCAGAATATGGAATCGGTGGATTCAGGAGCGTAATACGGAACGCCGTGCTGGATCCCAACGGCTTCGCATCACTAGCAGTCGAGATGACAGGCATCTTATCCGCATGGCTCTAACGGATCGTGCAGCCATGTCTAGATCCCTGAGTCAACAGATGGGGACGTTTGCAAAACAACAACCATCTGCACGAACAGTTCGACGACGTTTGCAGCAGCATGGACTATCAGCTTGGAGACCATGGATGCGGTTACCCTTGACGCTGCATCACAGACAGGAGCGCCTGCGATGGTATACTCAACGACGAACCTGGGTGCACAAATGGCAAAACGTCATTTTTTCGGATGAATCCAGGTTCTATTTACAGCATCATGATGGTCGCATCCGTGTTTGGCGACATCGCGGCGAACGCACATTGGAAGCATGTATTCGTCATCAACATACTGGCATATCAGTCGGCGTGATGGTATGGGATGCCATTGGTTACACGTCTCGGTCACGTCTCGTTCGCATTGACGGCACTTTGAACAGTGCACGCTACATTTCAGATGTGTTACGACCCGTGGGTCCACCCTTCAATCGAATCCTGCGAAAGCCTACATTTCAGCAGGATAATGCATGACCACATGTTGCAGGTCCTGCACAGACCTTTCTGGATACAGAAAATATTCGACTGCTCCCCCGGCCAACACATTCTCCAGATCTCTCACCAATTGAAAACGTCTGGGCAATGGTGACCGAGCAACTGCCTCGTCACAATACCCCAGTCACTACTCTTGATGAACTATGGTATCGTGTTGAAGCTGCATGGGCAGCTGTACCCGTACGCGCCATCCAAGCTCTGTTTGACTCTATGCCCAGGCGTATCAAAGCCGTTATTACGGCCAGAGGTGGTTGTTCTGGGTACTGATTTCTCATGATCTATGCACCCAAATTGCGTGAAAATGTAATCACATGTCAGTTCTAGTATTATATATTTGTCCAATGAATACCCGTTTATCATCTGCATTTCTTCTTGGTGAAGCAATTTTAATGGCCAGCAGTGTATGGAGCAGCATACAGAGATCAACTTCCATTTCGGGTGTTCGGACTCCAATTGCTGTATGTCTATTTATAGAGTGCCATTTTTGTTTCGAAGTTCAAACTGTGAATGCTTGCATTTGTAAGTCTGAATTTTTCGACTTAGACTGTATCTTTTAAGGGTGCCATATTTACTTGCCACAATGGTAATACTGGTTTCCGTCCGGTCAATTTCGGGTGTTCGGACTCCATTTGCTGTATGTTTATTTATCGAGTGCCATTTTTGTTTCGAAGTTCAAGCTGTGAATGCTTGCGTTTGTAAGTCTGAGTTTTTCGACTTAGACTGTATCTTTTAAGAGTGCCGTATTTACAAATGCTGTGTGTACAGATATGGTATTTGTGTACGGGTTTTGTTGCTTATAGAGGACAACGTAGACGGTTTTCAGGTATCACTGTAACCGGTCGCTTTTTTTGATGTTTCAGTTTTTGCCACGCCACGACCAGTTTAAAGTTGTTTAGCGACCCATCATCAGATGATACACAGTACACTGACGATGATCAGTTATTCGTCCTGAAACCTATCGTGGCATAATAAAAACTGAATAATCACAAAAAGCGACCGCTTGCAGATATTTCTGAAACCTTTATTTATCACAGCCAACGGCCTTGCCGCAATGGTAATACCGGTTCCCGTCAGGTCACCGAAGTTAAACGCTTTGGAGTTTGGCTAGCACTTGGGTCACCGTGTGGATCTGCCGAATGCTTTAGGCAAGTGGAGGAGGGCGATTGAGGAGCTACTTGACTGAGAAGTAGCGACACCGGTCAGGAAAACTAATAACGGCCGCGAGGACGGTATGCTGAGCGCATGCCCCTCCGTATTCGCATTCGGTGACGCCTAAGAGCTCAGGATGACACGGCGGCCGGTCAGTACTGCTGGGCCTTCAAGGCCTATTCGGACGGTGTTTGTTCGCTTGTTTTATTCATCACAATCGCATTATTCGAAATCCACAACAGATAAAAGTTTTAATACGGTAGACAATTTCCTAATCGCAGAGTACCAGATTCAAAAGAGTTTAACTGTGCTTTGACTAAATTACGTGAGATTGGTGGAGGGCTCAGCCGTAATATCTCATCTGGGCGTGCAAATGAATAGTGTGTGTTTCACACATAAGAATATGGCAGAAATTACGTATTCACAGTCTCTGTCGGTATCATTTATAGTGGATTCAACACACTGTAGGCGTGGATGAAGATATACCACTGGTATTTTGTCGTTAGCTAAATGCATATCGCCGAGTAATCCCGTTAATACTGATTACTGATCAAGCTACTTTCAGTTGTGACGCATACCAATAATACGTAACTTACATTGGCAGTCCGATGCAGACCCGAATGCCTTTGTAGAGACACGTCTTCATGAAGCCTTATGTGTAAATGTTAAGTTTTGTACCAATTACAATCAGCTGACTGGGCCCACTGTGCTACAGCGTTTCACCGGACTCCGCTAGATTTTCTTGAAAATAAGTTTCCAGCATTATTAAAAAGAGGTTCTTCCAGCATATGGAGTATATGCTCATTCTAAAAGTGAGGTGATACGCTATCTAAACCTAACGTAACTCAGGCCTTAGACTGACATAAACGGTTTCTTTTCTTGCCCACAAAGCTCCCTGGCTCTTACCACTTTCGATTTTTGATTATGTGGGTGGTTGAAAGACGAAATCTACAAAGAAAAGAGTAAACACAAGAGACGAACTGATCGTACGGTTCGTGAACATTGTTGCCTTCACAAAAAAATCCCCAGGGCGTCCTCAGAAGACCTACATGTCGTGTTAACATAAGAGTTAGAAAAAGCGTTGAAGTCGTAGGTTTGAATTTATGAAATCTGAACTTGGTTTACACCTTCTGTGAGTATTGTTTTGTTTTGCATTTTAGCACTTGCGTCTCTGTAACACATAGAAATTGGGTACATGTTACTTGAGCTCTGTTTTTCGAATTAATCTATACTACCACCTCGTAAAGTATTTACTATTCCACTCGAGATATACCTTATGCAATGTTAAACATTAAAAGTGCATGTCAAACAAAGAACAGGTTTTACTGTACCGTGAGTTAACTTTAATTCTCGCTACATTCAGACAGTGATTAGTTACATCAAACAGAGTACGTAGTATTTGTGGTATAGATATGCATAGGTGGACAGTACAAATCTGTAAGAAATGTTTTCAGCCATAAGAAGCCTATGTTTCTCAATTGTTTTGTTTACGACGACCAGATAAATCGGCTCAATTGCCTTGTCTTTCAGAACATAGTACAATAAGTTTGGTACTTATTCAACAAGAATGAGTAAAATCGAAACTTTAATTCATTGTGTGTCTTCATTCGTTCAGGAAGGACTGTGAAAATAACGTGAGTGAATATTTAATAAGCAAATCTCTAACCACAATTTCCAACTCTAGCCTAATAATTGCCAAAAGCAAATGATGATAAGTGTTAGAAAGTTAGTGCAGTTGAACGAAACTGAAAAATTATCTATGACTGAGAAACATAAAGCACCAACAACAACCACTCTTAAAATATTTGTTCAAAGTTTATCATTCTTTTCCTGAAAGTACTCCAGTCAATCTTTAAATAAGATATTAAATGCTGAAGGAAGACGAAAAGAGCCCACAGAAGCCCCAATTTTGTATATCCTAAGCGACAAGGGCGATGATATGAAACTAATTGTCACACAGCTTTATGTTTACATGCTTGCCGTCGGACGTTTAGTAGAATATATTACGACAATAGTTAAATATGTTGCAGCCAGTGCTCTAATCAAGCTATTAGCCTTAGTTGGAGATAAAACTAATATACCTATTTGTTTTTAGACAGTAACATGCTCCACATACAGCGGCAATAGTATGAAACAGTACATTTTTTGCATCAGTGTAGAAAAGCCACTAACCGAAAATTAAGCTCAAACTAATATGGTTTGCGTAGATTGGGCATACTGCCCAACTGGTTTGCTGGGACAGCTGCATAGAATGACAAACCACACATACCTGTGTACCTTTGGAAACAAGAGCCTATGTTGAGCGCTATGTCACTTTGCAGAGTAGGGCAACAGCTGTCTTCAGTGTTAGACAAAAACGAAAAATATGAAAACTGGAAAGAAACTCTGCCTTAGAAGTATAAGAACTTAGACTTCCTCCAATAATTAACGCTTTACTACCTGCGAAAATACAAGAAGGTCACCACATTTCCAGTTACATGTCTTACGTCTTTATAATGGATAGTATGGTCGTTGACGAAATTTTGTGCCACATAATGCACGTTGGAAACAAGCACTGATAGGCAAAATTTACAGAAAACTGGTTTTTGTGGAGCGCAGAACGTTCTGAACCAGTGATTCGGAAATGTGCAAGCGGTCCTATGAAAATAGTCACCTAATTTTTATGAGACAAGCGTTTACCTGGAACCTCAGAAGTGATAGCAGTGAATCCAACTAGAACGAGAAGAACGCAGGAGGCAGAGATTCTCATCATGGCTGACCTACAGACACGCAGAATCGCAGCAAATGCCAGCTGTTCGCAAAGCAAATCTGGTGTCCACATTGTCTTTCTGACGGCCCTATGTTTATATACAGAGGTGGAAGCGGCACCCGTGCTGAGAGAGGATTTCCGTGACACTTACGGCTCGCACCTCGTGGCATTACTACTTCCGCGAACTGTTTTACGTCTACGATAGTCTTGTATGCCCCGTCGTGCACAATGGGGGTTTCCTGAGTCCTTGTAACGTGTTTTTCATGACGAACGCAGCTAATGTGAGATCTGACAGCATAATTCCTTCGCAAGTTTACTTTTTCTTTGATCCAAATGTGATAATTTCTTTAAACTAAATGCAAGAACGAGTAATTATGCGTGGCTTTCTTTTCGTATATGCTCGACACGCTTTACTTGTTCTCAGAATCTGTAAC
Source organism: Schistocerca piceifrons (assembly GCF_021461385.2). Taxonomy (NCBI): domain Eukaryota; kingdom Metazoa; phylum Arthropoda; class Insecta; order Orthoptera; family Acrididae; genus Schistocerca; species Schistocerca piceifrons. Next base: position 379,600,763 of record NC_060139.1, read on the forward strand.
TGTTGCAAGAGACAATATCACAGCTCGTAAGAATTGGAGTGTAGTATCCATCAATAGCGAAATTCTTAATCCCATCGTGTGAGGATGTTGCGTATAATCGATGTTCCCATACCACTTTTAGAAAAGTAACGTAAAAGTAGGAGAATGGTAGAGGTGATGTTCACTGTCTTCAGATTTTACTGGAATCTATACCCATGTGGAAGGAATTATTGTGGTAGAGCGTTACACCTGACAGATTACGAATTTATTACACCCTTTGCATACACATGATACACTATGAATCTATTACACCTTAGGAATCGCACAAGCTAACACATTACAAACTTACAAACTTTTTTAACATCAATATTGAGGCACATGTCCTACATAAGTACACAGTGAAATCGTCACGCCATCCAATCGCAAGTTGATGGGTTCTGCAATGCCACAAGGCACATTTCAGTGTAGAAACTGCGAAATTTTTCATTAGGTTTGTATTACCGGACTAACGAATGAACGAACAGAGAGATGGTATCACATTCACCACAGATGAAGACAGGTTCCGATTTATTTTGAGTAGCTCGGTTTCTTCCGCTGCCACAGAGGCGCGGTCGACTATCGGGGGGCGTCTGCCGCCAGTTGCTACAGGGTTAATTTGAGTCAGCCTCTAATTATTACTCTACTGCTTAGTTACCCATATTATCCATTACTTCTTCTTTTGCTGAAGGAGGGTATTTCCCTGGCTGAACTCTCCCAGCAATACCGATTCTCTATCTTACATGTTCCATCCAAGATCACTGAAACATAGTATCTCTCTTCCTACCACGTCGACCAGCCTTTCTTTACAACATTCTGTCGTGCGAATGAACCCTTTCCGAATGCACCTATACGATGCTGCTGGTTTTACACTGTCTACCTTTATACGAATTCGATCCTGTCCCGCTAAACTGTAAAGGTTTTGTGCTCTTGGGACATTGGCAGGGATACAAGCAGAATCGTTCGTCTTGTCTAAGATACTGATCGTTGAAACCTAACCATAAGATAAGTACCGCATATATTATTGCAGTTACGTTTCATGATAGGACAATCTCCTATAATGTATAGGTGTGTTGCGCTTTGGAAAAATGTACTTCCTCCTCATATGACTCGATGGTTTCGGTCCATACCCCATATTCCGTAAAGTCGTCGCTGAATCCTATAATTTGCACTTGTTTCGGTCGTCAGATTGATACTGAGAACTTCTGTTATTGCACTCGCCTTACGACACAAAATCCTTGATGCCCTACTCATTATTTACCTATCAGGTATCAGATCCACTTCATACAGAAGCCGCCGTCCTGCCCTCGTAATTTACATTGTCTCTCGAATGTATGTTGCCAGTCTATTGGTGATGCAGCAAACTTACGTAGTGCGCAGTACGAAGATGTTCTGTGAAGCTTTGGTTTGAATGAAAACTCGCCAGTCCTGAGCCAGTTCGAAAATTATGCTTTTCCTTTCAATTACACAAGAAACAAATCGTAGCCATACGTTATCTTAGTCTTGGTCTCGAATCGGACAGCTCGACCCCAATTCAGGTTATGGTAATTCTCATAATGCTAGTATTGAATCACTAACCAGTAGTATTAGAACTCGAATTCTGCCCCGTGAGTAGCACGAACTACAAACGCTGAACCTGGTTTCCTGTGACAGCTGGAATTCACCTCCAATGCCTCTTTCCAGTAGTGTGATGAAGTGTCTGTGGTGTCACCGCCAGACACCACACTTGCTAGGTGGTAGCTTAAATCGGCCGCGGTCCATTTAGTACATGTCGGACCCGCGTGTCGCCACTGTGGGATCGCAGACTGAGCGCCACCACAAGGCAGGTCTCGAGATACGGAAGAGCACTCGCCCCAGTTGTACGGACGACATTGCTAGCGACTATACGGACGAAGCCTTTGCTCTCATTTGCCGAGAGACAGTCAGAATAGCCTTCTGCTAAGACCATGGCTACGACCTAGCAAGGCGCCATTAGCCTTACATAGTTTGAGAGTTATCGTATAAATGTCTCAAGAAGAACGTTGTAAACCAACAAAGAATAAAGTTAAGTATTCGAGGAGCTGCATACTTTTCTTATTAGCATTCAATACTTCTTTCTTCCAGACTTCACGCCAGTCGGCGTGGGTGTACACGTGCCTTTCTTTCGGCTACCCGTCACTGTGGACTGGCTGCCTTAGCAGTCCACATCATTGGCGACGAGGGAAAGTGTTCTTTCTGATTGCTTACATTTACTTGTGTCATGGCTTCGCCAGATGTACTGTCCGAATTTTATCGCTTGCAGAATCAGCAGACGCAGGCGTTATTGGATACCCTTGGACAGCTCGTCCAGGGTCAACGTGCCATTCAAACCGATGCGGCAGCCGCCGCTTCATCGCTGCCGCCGCCACAACATGCAGTTGCACCGCAGTTTCGCCAGTTTGACCACACCCACGAGACCTGGACTGAATGGTCCCGCCAGTTTGGATTTCATCTCGCCGCCTATAGAATTCAAGGTAATGAGCGGCAGCCGTTTTTGCTTTCGTGTGTAGGTGTGTCCACCTACCGTGTGACAGTGAAATTGTTTCCCCGACGCGACGTAGCAACCCTGTCCTACGAAGAAATTTTGTCTGCTTTAGATGCCTATTTCAAAGAAACTGTCAATGTCGTTGCAAAAAGGTATACGTTTTTTCGTACAAAACGTATGGCCGGTCAAATTAATCGGGAGTGGGTTGCAACTTTGCAAGGACTTACTAGGGACTGTGCATTTGAATGTGACTGTGGCCTTCCTTATTCAGATACAATGGTACGTGATGCAATTGCACAGAACGTTTCTGATGTTCGTATACGGGAGCAAATTTTGAAACTAGTTAATCCCTCCCTTCAACAAGTGATAGACATGTTGGATAGACAAGACACACTTGACTGTGCTCAGGAATCTTTTGAAACTTCGCCAGCAGTGTGTAACATTCACCGGCCCGACGGGCGCGCTGCGCGGCCCGTTCAACTGCCCTCGCGCAAGTCCGCACAGCTGCCGCCACGCTCTAAACCAGGTGTGCCGCGCCAGCATACACATGCAGTGAAATCATGCCCGCGGTGTGCTACTAGACATTCGCGTGACAAGTGCACGTCACGCCAAGCTATTTGCTTTTTCTGTCATAAGAAAGGACATGTTCAAAGTGTTTGCCAGAAAAACCTCAGGTCAGGCAATAACACCCATTCCAGGCCCTTTGCTTCGCGCCGGAATCGAACCAAGGACACTCAGGCTCGTGGACCTTCGCCCATGGACATTCATGTAGTTACTTCCAACCCGTCCAGTGCCACTTTCTCTAACAGTGACTGTGTTCGTCCCACAAAAAGTGTGCGTCGACGTCGCCGGAAATCACGTCACTTAGCAAGTGATTCTGTACCAGTGTCTGTTCAAATTGCACAAAACAGTCGCTCTTGTCGTCAGCAGGACGATAAACTTTTTGTAGATTTGGACTTTAATGGCAAGGTCATACCATTCCAGCTCGATACCGGAGCTGCAGTTTCATTGCTCAATCACGACACGTACATACAACTGGGCAAACCTCCGTTGCGTGCCGCAAATGTTCAGTTAAAAAGTTATTCAGGACAGCAGATCCCTGTGTTAGGACAGTGCACTCTTCTTGCAACATACAAGGGACAAACAAAACTTGTGTCATTTTACGTTCTTCGTTCTTCTACTGCAGTGAACTTGTTTGGTTTAGATTTATTTCAATTGTTTAACATGTCTATTGTAAATCAGGTCCTATCAGTGAATCAGATTGTGCCTTCAGACAGTGTTTCTCGTCTGTGTGACGAATTTGCAGACATTTTTGCACCGGGCTTAGGTTGCGCTAAAAACTATTAAGCACATTTGGAACTGAAAGTCAACGCGCAACCGAAATTTTTCGGAGCGCGCAATGTTCCCCACGCATTGCGTGATGAGGTCGCAAGAACATTAAACGATCTAGAATCACAAGGTGTGAGTGAATGTGCGCAATGCCTCTTCCCTTTCAGCTCCGCTTCGTCGCTTACGCCGTACAGGTGTTCCGTTCGTCTGGACGACGGAATGCGAACGCGCCTTTCGCCAGTTGAAATCGGCGTTGCTTTCTCATACATGCCTTTCGCCATTCGATCCCCAGAAACCCCTTTTGTTGATGGTAGATGCATCGGATTTCGGGATCGGTGCTGTGCTTGCGCACAAAGTTGGCTCGCATGATCGCCCTATCGCCTTTGCGTCCAAATTGCTCTCGTCTGCGCAAAGAAATTATTCACAGATAGAGAAAGAAGCTTTGGCTCTCGTCTTTGGTGTTACAAAGTTCCATGATTTCTTGTATGGTCGTCACTTTACCATCATCACAGACCACAAACCTTTGACATCGCTTTTTCATCCGAACAAGCCTGTACCTCCACGTACAGCGCAGAAATTCATTCGCTGGTCTATTTTCCTCTCGCAGTACCGCTACGAGATCTTGTATCGGTCCACTGCTAAGCACGGAAACGCCGATGCGTTGTCCCGTTTGCCTGTTGCTGAGGATAGAGCATTCGATTCTTCCGAACTTGCTTGCATGTTCATTGATTCGGAAACCGATGAAGTGGTCGAACGTTTCCGATTGATTTTCGTCGTGTAGCTACAGCCACAGCTGCTGACCCTGTCCTTGCTACCGTTTTGCGTTTTGTTGCTACGCAATGGCCCTTGTCAAAGTCACGGATCGAGGATCCGTTGGTTCGCCGATTTTTTGCTCACAGGGAGAGACTTTTTGTTCGACGTGGTGTTTTGTGGTTGCGTTCTGATAATGATCAGTCCAGAGTAGTGCTCCCACGTTCGTTACAGTCCTCTGTTTTACGGCTTCTTCACCGAGGACATTGGGGTATAGTGCGAACGAAACAACTTGCTCGTCAGCACTGTACTTGGTTCGGAATCGATGCTGCGATTACGAATATGTGTTCTTCTTGCATGGCGTGTGCCGAACAACAATCCGCACCGCCGCGGAAAGTCTTTGCATGGCCAAAAGCCACTTCCCCTTGGCAACGCTTGCACATCGATTTTGCTAGTCCATTCTGGAATGCTCGATGGTTGGTTCTGGTAGATGCCTTCAGTAATTTTCCTTTCGTAGTCCGGATGTCTTCCACGACGTCCTCTGCCACCATCCAAGCGTTGTCTGCTATCTTTTGTATTGAAGGTCTTCCGCAGACTATTGTTTCCGACAATGGCCCACAATTCATGTCCGCAGAATTTCAGTCATTCTGCCGGGCCAATGGTATTCAACATCTGACATCCGCGCCGTTTTCGCCTCAGTCAAACGGTGCCGCTGAACGATTGGTCCGGACTTTCAAGTCCCAGATGTTGAAGTTGAAAGAGTCGCATTCTAGGGAGGACGCGTTGTTGCTCTTTTTGTCTTCGTATCGCTCTCAGCCCCGAGATGGTCGCTCGCCGGCTGCGTTGCTCCACGGTCGTCCTCATCGAACCTTGATGTCTTTGCTGCATCCGCCGCATCAGGTTCCTGTGCAGCGGTAGACTTCTGCTTTTGCTCCAGGCGACGTTGTATTCTATCGCAACTATCGAGGTTCACGGCGTTGGCTCGCAGGGCGCATTATTCGCTGCCTCGGCCGCGCGATGTATTTGGTTTTGGGGCCTCTGGTGAGGTGCGTCGGCATCTCAATCAGCTGCGCCTCTGTCGTCGCACGGGTTCTGCCGCTCCCCGTCTGCTTTCAGCGACGGTGCCGTCCGGTCAGCGCCCTGGGGACCCATCTACTGGCTCGCCTCATCCCCAGGTGTTACCGACGATGCCTTCCATTTTGCCCCATGGCGACGCGCCGCCGCAGCCGCCGCCGCCGCCGCCTGTTCTCCCGCCGGCGCCGCCCGCAGTGGACGCTTCGCTGCAGCCGCCAAGCGCCTCCCTGGGTCACGCGCCGCCGATCACTTCCCGTGACCAGCCGTCCTCCGCCATGGAACTCTTACCCGCTCCGGACCCCATGACGTCATCGCCCGTCGGGTACCCCGACGCAATGGAGGTCGCCCCTTCAGCCCCTCCTGTCTCTTTACGGGCGCATACACCGCATGTTGACGTGCACCCTGGACTAGGTTTTCAGGCGTTTCCTAGCTCCCCTCGGACCGAATGGCCGGGTGCGGGTGGCACAGCCTCGCCTGTTGTTAGGCTCCCCACCTCATCGCATACGTCAACATGGGGTCCTCCCCACGGCGGGCGGAAGCCTTATAACACGACCGTTCGCCGATTTGCGGGGGAGGAATGTGGTGTCACCGCCAGACACCACACTTGCTAGGTGGTAGCTTAAATCGGCCGCGGTCCATTTAGTACATGTCGGACCCGCGTGTCGCCACTGTGGGATCGCAGACTGAGCGCCACCACAAGGCAGGTCTCGAGATACGGAAGAGCACTCGCCCCAGTTGTACAGACGACATTGCTAGCGACTATACGGACGAAGCCTTTGCTCTCATTTGCCGAGAGACAGTTAGAATAGCCTTCTGCTAAGTCCATGGCTACGACCTAGCAAGGCGCCATTAGCCTTACATAGTTTGAGAGTTATCGTATAAATGTCTCAAGAAGAACGTTGTAAACCAACAAAGAATAAAGTTAAGTATTCGAGGAGCTGCATACTTTTCTTATTAGCATTCAATACTTCTTTCTTCCAGACTTCACGCCAGTCGGCGTGGGTGTACGCGTGCCTTTCTTTCGGCTACCCGTCACTGTGGACTGGCTGCCTTAGCAGTCCACATCAGTGTCTCCTTACAGTCCCTACTGTAAGGATTCAATGATATTTTTCTTTTCTTGATTTGTCTGCAATATCTTAATTTGAAAAAAAAAATCAGTGATAATGCTATTATTACAAGAAAAGGACTCACATATCATTTGGACTTACAATAACGCTGAGTAATAACTTTCGTCTACATGAATAGAACAAGATCTCTGTCAGTTTCTCGTGGTTTCTTTTGTCATGCCTTTTTCATTCTTCTCTTTTTGCCTGCTCTTGATCGTATCTGTACGACATATGTAGAACATATAAGTTTATTATTTGTTGAATAATAATTTGAAATCAAGAGTAATCTGTTTTATTGTGGCTTTATTCATTTTAACAGCAGTATTACATTGTAACTGCTCATCTGATGATAGATTCAGTACGTTTCTGTAATTAAAATTAGCCGGTTTGGCTACAATCTGTTCAGCCGCCATTGCGGTCATCTCACTGAGATAATAACTAATAACATTTGTCACGTAGAACCTGCATATTTTTATTTGACGAAGCCCGCTGTACAAGTGCGAACAGAAATTGGTGCAAGTACATTTTCAGTTTCGCGACCGTAGATCTCTCTTAACTAAACCAATTAATTCTAAAGAAACATTTAGTGTTGCGTTCTTTATCGAAGTTGGGAGGGAGACGTACTTAATAATGGAATATTATTATTACGACATTTAACTCAGTTTCTCTCTCTCTCTCTCTCTGTTGTAACGGCCTTTTTATGAGCTCTGAAACCACCGTTCGCTATTGAACCAGTCAGAATTAATACATTGTTCAAACGTAACGATTCTCTACAATTCTTTCCCCGCTCAGATCGCATATAGGTGCCGTTACACTACTCCACAGGAAAATTCTTGGTTCGATACTCGTCAGCAATAATTCAGCCATAAGTTTCTGTATGCAGCAGACTCCGTCGTCGAACGTTCGTGAGCCAGTGTTAGCGATCGTTGAGTGGTGGCACATCAGTGTCATTGCCGTCTGCCAAATTCTGCCTATTAACATGCTTAAATGTATGCAGTTTCATCTCCATGCTAGGATTGCGAACTTGGGTCTTCTAGTTGCTTGCGTCTACCGTCTTCGTTTTAACTACACGACCTGGCTGTGAACTCGCTTGTCTCATTGACTACTATTCTGCTGTTTCAGTTTCTATTTTCCACCAAGATAATCAAGATGACATATGGTATTATACATTGATCCACCAAAACATCATGACCACCGACCTACTATGGATATAATCCCGTCCAGGTGACAAGAGCGTCGCCTGGTGAGGAATGACTGTTAGTAACATACACTCACAGAGTATGTAGTATCAGTGAGCTTGCTGTGTGTATATAGAATGGGGAAGCTACATGATCTGTCGGAGTTTGACCGTGGGCAGATTGTGGTGGCCCGGAGGCTCGGCAAGAGCATTTTGGAAACTGTCCGACTCGTCGGGTGTTCTAGGAGTGCAGTGGTGAGTGTCTTCAACCAAGGTGAAACCACGTCCGGACGTCGTGGGGTTGGGCAGCCATTCCTCATAGCAGATGTCGGACGTCGTAGGCTGGCCGGACTGGTAAAACATAACAATCGCCGAACTGTGACATACGATTATTTTAGAGTTGTTATACTTGCCCTAGTACGTCTACACCTGTTGTTCAGGCTCTTGCCACACTTCATTAAAGAGTACTGCGTACTGAAGGTAGGCTTTGCACATAACACATCGGTTGGCTGTGTGGCGCCCACTATAGAACTGTGTTCTATACATGCATTTATGAAGGCCCACGGCATCGCGTGTCTGTCATCACTCCGGTTCCCATATCTCCTGAAGACAGACGTCGACTGTGGATATTGTATCACAGGCACAGTCCCTTTTGACTGTTCAGAAATGTCACTAGACCCAACCTAAGATGTAAACAACCATATATGAGCAGTGCATATTAGACAGAGGGGGTCCGACAGACGATCAGTTCCAGTCATTCCACCAGGAAGGAGGTACAGGGGTTGTGTTGTCTGTAGTTCAACCATGCCTAGACGGTCAATACCGCGGTTCGAGTGCGTCCGCATTGTTACTTTGTGCCAAGAAGGGTTCTCAACAAGGGATGTGACCAGGTGTCTCGGAATGAATCAAAGCAATGTTGCTCGGACATGGAGGAGATACAGAGAGACAGGAACTGTTGATGACTGACTCGCTCAGGCCACCCAAGGGCTACTACTGCAGTGGATGACCGATACCTACGGATTATGGCTAGCAGGAACCCTGACAGCAACGCCACCATGTTGAATAATGCTTTATGTGCAGGCACAGGATGCCGTGTTACGACTCAAACTGCACGCAATAGGCTGTATGATGCGATGCTTTACTCCCGACGTCCATGACGAGGACCATCTTTGCAACCACGACACCAGACCGCTCAGGATTGGCATCACGTTCTCTTCACCGATGAGTGTGGCATATGCCTCCAACCATACAGTCGTCGGAGACGTGTTTGGAGGCAACCCGGTCATTCTGAACGCCTTTGACACACTGTCCAGCGAATGCAGCAAGATGGAGGTTCCCTGTTGTTTTGGGGTGGCATTATGTGGGGCCGACGTACGCCGCTGGTGGTCATGGAAGGCGCCGTAACGGCTGTACGATCCGTGAATGGCATCCTCCGAACGATAGTGTAACCATATCGGCAGTAAATTGGCGGGGCATTCGTCTTCATGGACGAGAATTCGCGCCCCCATCGTGCACATCTTGTGAATGGCTTCTTTCAGGATAACGACATCACTCGACTAGAGTGGCCAGCATGTTCTCTAGACATGAACCCTATCGAACATACCTGGGGCAGATTGAAAAGGGCTGTTTATGGACGAAGTGATCCACCAAACACTCTGAGGAGTCTACGCCGAATCGCCGTTGAGTGCCTTGATGAATTTCTGGATGATACGATACGACGAATACACGCATGCATCAATGCGAGAGGACGTGCTACTAGATATTAGAGGTACTGATGTGTACAGCGATCTGGACCACCACCTCTGAAGGTCTCGCTGTATGGTGGTACAACATGCAATGAGTGGTTTTCATGAGCAATAAAAAGGGCGGAAATGATGCGATTTTCTGTGCAGGTTTCGGCAATCTCGGAACCGCGGTGATGCAAAACTTTTTTTGATGTGTGTAGAATGTAAACAGTATCGTATTATCAGTTCATGTGCACGTACTGCGTGCACGAGCGCGCGCGCGCGCACACATACACACACACACACACACACACACACACACACACACACACATACACACACACACTGACAAATAAACATAAGATTAGCGTCAAAACCAAGCCATAAAAAGACGTAAAAGTTGCTAACTCCATATGGGCGAGACATTTCAATGCCATTGGATATCCCCTTGTCTACGTTACGTGTCACGCAGAACTATAGTCATAAAACAGTTTCGGGAAGTAGTAAGGCCGCGTGGTGAGATCCGTAAGCGCTAGGGGAATCCTGTCTCTGCAGAGCACCGATTGTTCTGTTGTACATAAATAAATATTTGCCGGCGAAGAGACATTGTTAACAGCTGTAACAGTTGTAAAAGCAACTGACGGTTACTGAGGTATATTCAGAGCGGATCATTCAGTCACGATGAGAATTTCTGTCGCTGCTGTTCTGCTAGCGACGGTCGCATTCATGCCATTATTTTACCAGATTCATAGAAGTGGTGAAATGATAATAATAAGTACTTTACTAACATAGAAAAACCTGAAACAATTGCAAAATAAAACATGATTAATTCCCATCGTTCTTTATTAAGTACCAAAACGTAGTTAATGTAGCAAGTACCGTAATTTTCTCTCCTTTTCCTTGTTTTAGACATATTCTATGGAACACAAATTTTTTCTGCCACCTATAGTTTCTTCAACCGAGAGACCAGATGTGACACAATTTTGATAGTAGCGAAGTGTTTAATCTCTGGCGAAAACTTTCAACCATTGTCAGATACAGAGAAGAAGTAATTTATTTCCATTCTTCCTACCGCCAGACGTTCATGGAAGCTCTGGCGAATTGATCTGGCAGCCAGTATACTCTCCAGTTCATTACAGAGATTCTGAAGATTATCACATTTGTATTTTGAGCGAGATAATACAGAAAATTCACATAATTATCTTCAAGTCAGTAAGTAATTGTAGTTGCTTTCTTTTCACCCACGCTGTCATGCTGATTCACGAAAGGTCCGATACTGAATTGTTAACAGCGTCCTTACGACTGAAATGGATCTTAAACTTCTGCGTACATTTAGCATCAATTAAAACGAATGGCTTGACTTTAAACCTGTAATATCAGACAGATACCGACGACCACATCACTCTTCCGTATTTCACTTTCGTCATGAAACATTCAGGAAATGTCGTTCGACCGGACGATAATTGCTTCGATTCCTGTGTGTGCACTGTAGTAATCTAATCTTGTCTTCGCGGTCCTAACGGGAGTGGTACATAGGTGCCTGTATGCTTCTAGACTACTCACCTGGCGCTGGTTCTTGAAACATTTTGTGTAGGCTTTTACGGACCAGTTTCTGTCTTTCTTCAAGCGTCTGCCTGCTGAAGACTGTCAGCATCTCCGTGACACTGTCCCACTAGCCAAAGCACCTGGGACTACGTGCTGCCCTTCTTTGTATACTTTCCCTATTCCGTAATGATCCTGCTTGGAGTTCAGTTTTGAATTTTTAAACATTCAAAGCTAGATTAGTAGCCTTAGAGCCATCTCGAAATTTCTTCAAGATCTGATTGAAATGTCACGCATTTTCTTGCGCGAGAAATTCTCCAAAACATTTCTCCAGTGCTCTATAGAATAATGTCAGCGTTGTCTCCTTCATTTCCACTGAATTCTATTTTTTCAACGCGGATGCTGTATTTCAAATATGACCGTCTTTCAGTCAGACAAAAATCAGGATATAGTTTTTCAGGAATATCAAGTAAATTTGTGGGACGGAAAGAAATGTCAACTTAAAATTTATTTACGTGAGTTCAACGAGTGATAAATATATATGACTATAATTGTTGAATTGTATTGCACTTCAGTGGCATTCATGAGCCCATTCATGTGCTGAAATATAGGGATAACAGTACTTGTGCAACTGCTGTATTGAGGTACATGACCATCTTGATAATATCATTATGTCATGTGAACCGTCTTTAAGACATGTACTGCAAACTACCATGTTCACATTGCAAGGCTGTACATGCTTCATATTATCACTCCGAATTTCTTTCCCTGAAAGATTCCACATTGCTATGACCATTCTTACTGCCGTGTTTATTGGTGGGGATAACTATTTCAGTCAATTTTCTGGCCATTAAACAAGCTGAATATCACATAAATAAGTATTAATTTAAGACAACTTTTCCAGATCGTCAATTCTTCGTGGGATACCTAATGTGCCATAGATCACATTTGGTGTAATTTCGATTTACTTCTAAAACATCTAATTATTTCGAAGAATTTCTCCTCAATCAACTTATTCAATAAGAACGCCCGTCTATAATGAAAGTATTTTGTTCCTCCTTTCGCTGTTCAGTATTTTTGGGTAATCACTAGCAGTGTAAATTTTTTATAGTCTTACTGCCCTGCAGGACGCATGAAATTCAGGAAATTTGTTTTTGATCATTAAGATATCAAGTTCGGTTGCGTAAGATTCATTATCAATTTATCGTGCCAAACCTGTATTGGGGTACATGACCATCTTCAGCGACACTTTGATAATATCATTATGTCATGTGAACCGTCTTTAAGACATGTACTGTAAACTATCATGTCCACATGCAAGGCTGTACACGCTTCATGTTCTTAACAACGAACAGTCGCGAAATACACGAATGCCCCCCATTGCGCAATTACTGACACATATTGCTAGACGATACTATTTAATTTTTCTGCCACTATTTCGTGGTTATTTTGTTGTGAGTATTGAAAGGTGGGGAGTTTTAGCAGCATGCGATCATTCCCGTACTTTTGTGGCCAGAGCTGGCGCCTGTCTTCGCTGAGGGCAGAGGATGCCGTGCCGCTAGTGCCATCTTCAGAGAATAACTGAGCATGACATGTTTGCCTATTCTCCATTAATAGATGCCGTGGCACCACTTCATCAGTGTAACAATGTCGTCTGCTTCAAATCCATAAATTCTGGTGAATACAATCAAATTATCGACCCCACCACGCTTGAGCAAATAAGCTGACCAGTTGAAGAGTCACTGATTAGGATCGGTAACAACCTTGAGTTTGTTAGTGCGCATTTTGCAGATCAAGAGTGGGAAGCTTCTGCTGCATTCGTGAAATAGAAGATATTCCGTTCCGTCGCATTGGCAACAACATCGAAATCGTCCCCACCATGTAGAGTTTCTTGGAAGGTAAAGAGTTGAGAAGGGAGAACTAAAATTGGTGGCTGTTTGTCTCCCGGCAGCAGTATGGTGCTGATGGGCACACACTTTGCTGATTTTGGGGAAATGCAAGTGTGACAGTCTGTGATTGTGCAATCCATATTCTGAGCAGTTCACAGCTTACTTGTTCTGGTACGCAACATGACTTGCCGACTTGATATGTGATTTTGTCTCGTTAACTTTGAATTTCTGATCACTGCGGATAAGAGTACGTTGTAGCGTTTCCTCCATACGGTCTTCCATGTAATTTGGTACTTTCCCACAGCGTTAGCATAATTTTGTACAAATCCAGTCGAGATTTTAGAGAACCTTGCTGTCTGTCAACTCCTTGTGAACTGTGTACGTCGATTAGAGCAAATAAAAATCTTTTATAAGCAGAATTTACTTAAATTTCTACATCCTTTATATGTACAACAAGTTCTCCCTGGTTAGGCAACCCAGTAACGAAAAATACAATGTGTTGTGCACCTACGTTTTTTGTTCTCACTGCGATGGTGTTATCGTTGTGGAAAGTGGCCAAACTCAAGGATCAGTTTCTCATTACTCAGTGAAGGTAACGAGCATTGCACTCGGTCGTCTTGTATGCCCATAGATTGGTTTATTTACTGGAGAGAGCTGTGTCGATTACCCCTAGGATTATAATTTCGCTCTGTGTTATTTCATGATAAACTGGCTAATTACCTTACAGTTTCCAGACATAATAAGAAACAGCATATTTATACAAACGTCGTACCATGACGCAGGTTAAGGACTCGATGCCTACCCAATCAGAGGAACTAACACGTAACTTTTAACAAAATAATTAAGGCATAAGCAACGCTCTGAGCAAATCCTAACTTGCCAATGTCGACATTTTAGTTATCAAAAATGTAGTTCCTAAGTCGTAGTGAATCATTTGATGCTGTTGGATTCCTCTTCAGTTATAATTACACCATAGGCCAATAATTTCTACATTCTGCTTCATTTATTGTTCCATTTGCGTTAGTGCATACTGAGTTGTCCGTATCATTACTCCTTTAAACTCTGAGCCTATTTCGTACATCTTTGCTATACAGGCTACACCTCAGTATAACGTTAGTTAAGTATCATAACCGCTGAATGAATCTATTCTGTCCCCTACCTCTAGAGTCATAATTGTACAGATGGCAGAATATACTGTATTTGTATACGCATTATCATCCCTTAAACTAAGATCTGGGAGTCTCCATATCCTGCTTGACAAGTTGCGCAGCGTCTCAAGAGTATGACAGCGAAAGACTTTTCAGCACTTTTATGAAATTCTTCATTAGTCTTGTTCCGTCGTTGATCTGTATGGAACTTGATTATTCACCGCAATCAGTTGTGTGCTTTGGTAAGATCCGCACTCTATGGTGACCATTTCAAAGGAGCTGGAGATGTTGCTGAACCATACCTATTTTACTGGTCTGTAACAGTGCAGGAGATCCGACCTGCTGTAACCATGGTTAAAACAAATTTCCTTGTCTTCGTACTAAGCCATTACCCATGTTTGCAACATGGCCAGATAAGAGTTTACACTCATGTATTCTCCGAAAAATGTGTTACGAAAAATGTGTTCCAGACAGTTATCGTGATGACATTCCGTCCTTTACCGTAATATGAGGACGGTTCCTTTCAAATTCTTGCACGCAGTCGGGATTTTCCATAGACTAGAAAACTGCATTTCTCCTTGTACTTTGATACATCTCACATTCCTCACAAACCAACACTCCTGACTAATACGCAGCATTTGGAAATCGTGCCAATAAAGCACGGCAGACTTGTGACTTACAGCTCCTTGTTGCTGTCAGATAAATCATTCACAAACATCTGTCTCCATTATTTCATTGCGATTCTCGTTAGATCAGAAGACTGAGTTCCCCACTTGAACTACGATACATCGCACATTCAGCATACACTAACATTCCCGAGTAATACGCAGCATTTGGAATTGTGGCTTGTTGCTCCATGTCGCTTCCAGATAGTTCATTAACATACATCTGCCTAAATTACTTCAATATTTCCTTAATGTGATCAGATACTGCTGACCGTGATATTTGAAGTTTAGCTGCTCTTCAGCGATTTCATCGGAGACTGCTGCGTGAGCGACGGCGACACGCATTCCCTGTCGCGTTTTCTTTCGTCCAATACGCAGGGTGTTTCCTGTAAGTTTCTGTCCGCTACAAAAAAACCGCATCCCAGTTACGATGACGCGTGTTGCGTAGCCTTCCTCTGAAGATTTATTCTGCTTTCCGGACACTGCAAACTCTTGCAACACACATTAACCTTCAAATGAGCATCACGGATATATCTGTCAACGACTAGGCCGGCTCTAGGGTAATGTGGAGGGGGATGGGCTAAACCACCCTGGACGACAGGTTTTGGGGCCAGAAAAATGTTAATGATTCGAAAAGGATGAATTAAACAAGGCACAAGAAGTTTTGCATAAGTGGCGAAGTGTGTGGATAATTTGGAAATACAAATCATTCATAAAATCTAGTGTTTTACTGGAAATTTTCAACGATATTGTGAAACAGAGGTCAAATGAAGTGCTGAAGTTGTTCATCGTGGATGTGTCCTTCAGTGTAGCAACGATAGCTACTGGCATTGTTGCCAACTCAGTTTCTACCATGTACCTACACAACACTTGAAATGTATTTAAAAAAGTGCTACGTCGGCTTGAAAGTACCTACAGAAGCAAAAAAAAAACATCGTAATAAATAAATAGAGATAAATTTCAACACTATGATAGTGTTAAAGATCCTACACAGCAAAGTTAAGTATCTATAGAAGTATCACTGAGAAAAACACTTTGTAAGAAATAAATAAAGAATAAGTAAAGTAGGAATGGGCTGTCACATGAAATAGTGCTTTGAACCCAGATAATGCGGTTAAGCAGCGTTTAACGTCCTCCTTTGTTACGCACAATTGCATGACCATTAATTGCAATAAATGTTCATTGGGTAAAAAACTTTGGCCGAGTCTAGTGGTAGTTTTAAAGAAAAAACATCTTGTGTTTTGAGGATCTCCTTCAACCCGTTGCTTGAATTCCTTGTGTCTGAAACCACATGCTCTTGTAGGTGCACAAACCTGATAGGATGACGTGTTTCTTGAATAACATAAACGACAAACTGATTCGTATGTAATTTTCGTATTTAATAGTCCTAGATTCCTTGATGCCATCAATTACAATGTTCACTCGGCGAAATACATTACATTTGTACGCAGCTCGAATTTACAATTTGTCCAATAACAGAGCACTACAGAAAAACTTTACATCCCTCCTTCCTTCCTTCCCGCCAGAAAACACACACAAGAGAACTCGCACACAGTTAATATCGTTCCAAAGTACATCAGTTAAGATATAGTCATACTAAGATCGAAACATAGGACATTAAATCGGGAGTAATTCACAGAAAATTAATTCATTCAACAGCACAATAGAACAATTATGGTAATATGTATTCACATAAACAAGAATTTATCTTTCTGTAGTACAGTAATTTTATGAAATTTGTTTTTTAATCAGTTCAGCAAAATTTTTATAAAATTATTTTTTGTATTTCTATTTTTAATTAAGCATTTTTAGTTTGTTGAATGAATTTAGTATTAAGTATCAGATTTTAAATGTATTTTTGTAGTGTGAATTTTTTAGGTAAATTAATTTTATAGGTGTCAGAGAAAATTTTATAATTTTGTTAACACTACGTATACTACTATACAGTCGGAGTTTAAAACATTTCAAATAAGATCGAAAAAAGGATAAGATCGTAAATTTGAGAATATATACGGTCCAAACGGCTTATTGCACGTTACAAGCGTTTACACATGGAAAGAAGCATGGCTCGCTGCCCCCTTCACCGCCTCTACTTTGGATCTGCCATTGCTCTTCTGCCAAGCTATTAATTTTTTTCTGCTTTGTCTAAAATACTTTTAAGTTTTCCCTCACTATCTTTTCTTTCCCATTGTTGCAGCCATAATCAATACAAACTACTGTTAGGATCATCCGGAAGAAACTTAACAAACCTTATTTTGCAGCTGAAGAAACTAAACTGCGCTGCATGAACTGTCCGATCAGTTTCGTTGTATTTCAGACTGCTTGTGTTCCAACAATTTTATTTAGTGTTTATTCCTTCATTCCATAATTTTTAGTACACCAAATAAGTATGATATTGTTCAAGGATGTTAGGAAAAATGTTGATAAAATAATGCTTTCTTAATTCTGGAAAAAATATGTATTTACAATTTACACTATTATAAATATTCGTTAAGTATAAAAACATAATTTTATAAATCAAATGATCAATTGTAGCGAAATAGTGTCTTCGTGATTTGTTTGTTAATGGACTACAACGAATAGTTAAGCAGTGAGTGAAGTGCGACGTAGTGGTCGAATTGTGGTTTGTGCCGTTGATATAAGACTGTGCGTGCTGAGCTTGTTAGAAACATATTTAACTTAACAATAATCATGTAGGTGAAGAAGATTCTGTCACCAGTCTTATTATTCCTGTTGTAGGGTGTCCAGTAAAGACTGCAGCAAAGATTGTGTTAAAAGTTAAATATTTGTGCATTCAGCTGGCAATGTCCAGGTACTAGTGGTCTAATAAGCAACGGCTATCTCACTGTGACGTGACATGTCTTCGTTAGGTTATATTGCAAATGCTGTGAACTCTTACAATGAATGATGACAGGAAGCACCTCTCAGGCGGTCAGTTTAGGAAAAGCCGAGGTGATAGACAAAATGTAGACAAAAAATTGAAATTTTCGTTAGACAAATTTTTTCAGCCTAAAGAAGGTCTCCATCAGGATGACCCATGCACGAATGCAGATGCAGGCATACATCGAGACAAGCCTTCGGTAGGTGATGTACCGTCAGTGCCACAGAGTAAATGGGACATTGTGTGTCAGCTGTCTAGTGTATGTGAAACTGTTCCAGCTCAGTCTAGCATCTGCACAGCTCACACTCAAATTAGAAGCTATGTAGTTGATACGGATTCCGCAAAATGACGTGATAAAATACATATTCTGTTAATACAACCTCACTGAAAACAGTCCCTCTAGAACAAATAACCGAATTTGATACCTGTCCTAAGGATCATCCTAATCGTAGCTTTACTTCTAAAAATTACAACTAGAGTTTGCGCAGTGGTAAAATTGGTCAGATCCAACGATTAGTTTATACAAAAAGTGTAGATGTTTTTCGTCTCTGGTGCTATTTCTTTTCTAACATTAAAATCTTGCTGATTTCAGGTGGTTACAGTAATTGGTGGAAGTTTATATTACTCAGCTACGGTAAGTCCCAAGTGCACTTAGAATAGCACCAAACGTGGGGATATCACTCCAGAAGATTAAAATCTGGCAGTAGAGGAACACTCCAGATATTAAATGTGGAAATCCGGCAGTCTAAAGGTATAATCGAATGCCTTATATCAGTTATTCATTTTTTGGCTAGACAGTATCTTCTTGCAATAGGATCTTCAGACAAACTGTTTTTTCACAATAACGGGAATTTCTTAATGTCGATCGAATTATTTGGAAAATTTCATTCAGTAGTCGGAGAACATATAATAAGAACAACTCGTGGTGAACCCATGTCTCATCATTATCTGTTAAAAACATACAAATTTAAATAATTCTCATCCCCATAAAAATTAAAATTGTGTCTTTACTGAAAGCTACTAAAGATTATAGTATAATTTTGGACCCTACACCAGGTAGTTCTGGTACTGAGCAAATGACAGTGAGGGTGCTTTTCGTTAACATAAATTCTACTGATGTTGACACTTGTGATACAAATATTAGTGAGCATTTTTTTGGCTGTGTTCCTGTAAGAGATTCATCTGGTGTATGACTTACAGAGGTAGCCTTAAAACAGTTCGAGGAGATGAAAACACTTTTGGAGGACATGAGTGGGCAACTTTATGATAACCGTTTAGTATAAAAGGCAAGAACATAGAATGCAAGAGCGGATGTTAGGTATAAATCCTAAGGAACTTTATATTCCCTGCAGTAGTCATTCCATAGATGTAGTTGTAAATTATGCTTCGAAGTCTTGAACGGTAGTATACCTGCCCTAACTTTGAAGCCACTGAGTGGAACAAGATGGGAATGGAGGACTGGCGCAGTCGTCCCTGTTAAGTATAATGTAGCAGAGGTCAATGGTGCACTGGTTGAAATAAGAGAAGACGGAAATGCGGACGGAATGGTTGTATATGAGGCTCTCTCCTTAACACGCCTTATCCGTGATTTTACGTTCCTTTGTTCAGGCGTAGCATTGTATTGTATATCATTCCATACTAAGCTTGTCATCAAAAATCTAAAAAGTAGTACCACAGATACACTGCCAGGAAAAAAATAGTACACCTGAAAAGACGACTTCGATTTTGAACAATGACGACATATGCCACCGGGGGGTTAGTAGATGTACTCATAATGGTTTCAGCGCCGTACGCCAACATATAGCATAGTGGCATAACTACCACAGGGCCCTTTGTGTCTAATAGGGAATGCTCATGCCCAGAAAGCTCAGTGTGGTATAAATGTGGGAAGGAGCGCAGACATCCACACAGCACAGACAACCGCCAGAATCGTCGCATTGTAAGGGCAGCAATGGCACACCTTAGTTGCCACAGTACAGATTAGAGGTCTTCTGAGCACAGATGTGTCAACACGAACTATCGCAGTGAGACTATTGGCATGCACAACTCTAGCTCGTCTTCCACTCGCGTCACAGCATCGAGGAGCACGGCTCAACTGGTGCCGTCAGACGTTCATGTGAAAGATGGAATGGCGTGCCGTGGTCTTCAGCAATGAAAGTAGATTCTGCCTGAACACAAGTGGTGGTCGTTTGAGAGTACGACAACAGTCCTAGTAAGCGCTTTCTTGTAGAGTGCCTTCTGGTCTGGGTTGCAGTGAGGCGCAACTCTCGTTCAACTATACTGATTCTGGAGGGGATGCTAACCATCAGTCGGTACTTGCAAAATGTTGTTAGATCCGTTATTTTGGCTTTTGTGCAACAGGAAGGTGATGTGTTGTTCCAACAGGATAATTCTCACCCTACCACTGCTCGTGAAACTCAACGTGCTTTGCAAGACGTGCAGCAACTTCCCTGTCCAGAACGTTTCCATCGAACACGTGTCATGTATGATGGGACGAGAAGCGATTCGTGCGACTCGTCACCCAACATCTCTTACAGAACTACATGAACAGGTCGAGCAGGCTTGGCATAACGTATCCCAGGACGGTGTTCGCCATCTGTACCATTGACTGGACGCCAGTGTCAGCACCCGTATTGTCACCCGTGGATGCTACACCACGTACACTGGTTGTTTCAGCATGGATCGATACCTGGTACTTCAGAACCGCTAGCGCTGTTCATCTGTAAATGTAATCATTTCATGTACTCCATATGCACTGTTGTAACAATAAATGTTGCGTGAACTGTAAAACCTCAAAAAGACTGTACTACTTTTTTCCGACAGTGTATATTGAAAGCTAGTTAGTTAATCGAAAAGACAAGAGAGTATTTCACACATTCCAAGATTACTTACTGCACGCTAAGAAACTGACCACCCAACTCGATATAAAAAATCCTACCGTAGGTGGTGCAATACAGAGACGATAGAAGAAACAGATCCAGTTTGAGGGAGAAGATGAGAAAATTTAAGATCCAGAAATGCAGTACGAAATAGAATTTTACTTTAAAATGCTGGATGTTATTAAAAAAAAAAAAAAAAAAACGTGCTCTCAGTGAGAGATTTCAATAGTGTAAAAGTCAAAGAGAGCTCTTTGACTTTTTGTGAGAATGTAGTAAAATTAGAAACGTGTCTTCTGACGTTCTAACAAGGGAACCTCCCCATCGCACCCCCCTCAGATTTAGTTATAAGTTGGCACAGTGGATAGGCCTTGAAAAACTGAACACAGACCAATCGAGAAAACAGGAAGAAGTTGTGTGGAACTATGAAAGAAATAAGCAAAATATACAAACTGAGTAGTCCATGCGCAAGATATGCAACATCATGGACAATGTGGGCTCAGGAGCGCCGTGGTCCCGTGGTTAGCGTGAGCAGTTGCGGAACGAGAGGTCATTGGTTCAAGTCTTCCCTCGAGTGAAAAGTTTACTTTCTTTATTTTCGTGAAGTTATGATCCGTCCGCTCGTTGATTGATGTCTCTGTTCACTGTAATAAGTTTAGTGTCTGTGTTTCGCGACCGCACCCCAAAACCGTGGGATTAGTAGACGAAAGGACGTGCCTCTCCAATGGGAGAGGTCATAGGTCAACCAATTCCTCCACAGGAAAATACGTTTGATATATTCTACACGACACTGGTGATGGCATGTGCGTCACATGACAGGAATATGTTGTCGACCAACCTAACTTGTACACTTGGCGAATGGGTAAAAAGATTCTTCTACCTTGCCCGATTAAGGTTTTCTTGTGGGTGTGATAATCACTCCCAAAAAAGTGATGAAAACATAAGAGTTTGTCACACAAACTATAACAGATGAATGCAACAATTTCGATGTTTGTTTAGGTGTAGCGTCCCCATACTACGGCACAGTTACCTCGCATCGGACGGATGGACGGACAGATAATAATTGTCTGAAAATAAAAAGTTAAACTTTTCACTCGAGGGAAGACTTGAACCAAGGACCTCTCGTTCCGCAGCTGCTCAAGCTAACCACGGCACATCGGCGCTCCTGAGCTCACATTATCCTTGATGTTGCCGATCTTTCGCATGGACTACTCAGTTTGTATATTTTGCTTATTTTTTCAGTTCCACACAACTTCTTCCTGTTTTCTCCATTGATCTGTGTTCAGTTTTTCAAGGCCTATCCACTGTGCCAACTTATAACTAAATCTGAGGGGGTGCGATGGGGAGGTTCCCTTGTAAGTGGCAAGTGTTCCAAACTGTGCAACAGTTGTAGTCACGGACGGAAGATGAACTTAAATTGGTGTCAACGTTGGTGAAGACTGTTAACAGATCAGTTAGAACTTCGAAACTCATACAAGAGTATGGTTTCACGCCCAACCTTAGGAATTTTGCTAACACAACCGATGACAGTTGCAAGTGGAGAAAAATGTTTTGCAAGGGTTAAACTGATTAAAACTTACCTGTGGTCGACACTGGGCCAAACAGGACCGTGTGGGCTGGCAACTGTGTGGACTGAACATGAGATAGCTGAATTTGTAGATTTAAAAGTAGTCATGTTTTAGATCGCTCATGCCAAACCAAGAATAGAATGTGAGTGTATAAACGTACGTTTATCATTAATTTTAGTTTTTACTTCTTTTGTCGTTGTTTTTCATTTATTTATTTAGTAAAAATAGTGTACGCCTGCATCTGTTTTGTCTAAGTGCCAAATAGGTTGTCAAATGTCACCCAACTGTCTTGCAAACTCATTTTTGGAGTTTCTATTTCACATACTATGGTCTGTTTACTTTTTCTTGTTCCCTGAGATCCGTAGATCTGCTTAGCATTCATTGATTCGAAGCTTTTCGTGTCCTTTGCAACTTCTGCCACCTTATGCGATCTATCACTGTTCAGCGCTGCACCGAACAATCGTTCAGTGTGCAGCTGTTTCTTTGTCTTTGTGATATGCTACGAATAAGTACCGCTATGTCTGTGTAAATTGGATTGGAATTCATGTCAAGTCTCTCCACAACAAGGATTGTCCATTGGACTCCGAGCGCCTACCTCGAACACCAAAAGAAGCTCACCTTAATGCCAGGTAATTTCCAGAACTCTTGGCAAGCACAACGAAGATAAGGCTAACAAGGAGGCGTGGAGTATACGCGAAAAGGGGCCTTGGAAAAGAGACATCTTATTTGCTTTGCAGAATGTGGAGTTTTTCTTTATGCACAATATGTATCAAAATATTTAACACGTAAAACAAAGTGTAATTGCGTGAAAATAAAATTCCTGTAATGCAGTCTGCATCATCCTAATCCATTTTAGTTTTCATCCAGAAACTAAACTGAACAAAGAGAAGTTTTAATCAGATGGCAAGGCACTTGGGGTGACTACTTCAACCATAGCTAGGAGGAATTACCCACTGAGAGAGAGAGCAGTGCTCTCCAAAAATACCCGTTCAAGTGGTTAAATAAGTGTACTCAGGTGCCTGTAACGAGTAATGTTGCACCTTTAATAATCTGCCATGAATTTTAAGTGGTGGAAAGATCATCCGTGGACTACGTACTGTTATCTAAGGTGGCGCTAACATCGTTAGTGTAGCGGGCAATTGTTTATTTGAAAGCAGTCGCTGTTCGCAGACGCGCGCCTCACACACAGTACTCATTCAGTACCACGTGCAAGGCCGCCCATAATTATAGTACTTTGTAGAGGAGGTCCGGATCTGATGTACTGAGTATTTGTAATATTTTGGAAGACAAATACCCACTTGGAAGTAGCCATAAAAAAGTTCCAGTGTCAACCCTGTTCAAAACCTGCATACTACACCTCTTAAATAATTTTTTTGAAACAAAAACGCCTGACAACACTGCATATTTTCCATTCCCTGAGAGTTAAGGGGGGGTGAGAGAAGGGGAGAAGGGTGGCGGCCACACTCTTGCCCCGGATATGGGCGCCCTTGACCCTATACCACCTGAACTCTTCGTTTCACACCTTCAGTCCCTTGTCTTCAAACATTTAATTTCCGATCCTGTGTTGTCGGTACAACTTTGGCCTGAGATCTTTAAAACGTAATAGTTCATTAATACTTATTGTGCTTCGTTTTTAATTACGTGTAACTCATTGCCTTCAATGGATCTTACCTTTAAAGTTAAAACATATTAAGATTTCAACTTCTTTCCATCTAGTAAGATTCAAAAGTTTGTTACATCTTCAACTGTATTTTTGAAAACCTGCTGTATTTTTTCCATTATACTGCAATATTATTTTAAAAATTAATTTTACTTTTATTAAGTCTTTTTTTCTTAAGTCTCAGCGTTTATTTTCCCATAGATTTGTTTTTGTTTCTACTTAATACGATTAGTGTAAGAAAATAATATCCAATGATGTCGATGATATAAAGCATGGTTTAAATCGTAGTGTTTTACATAACAGAAGCTGATGGACAGAGTGAATGGGAAAAAGAAATGTACAGAGCGAGGGAAGGAAGAGTAGATAGGCGAGACAGGTGGAAGATGGAGAGGGTCCCTTAGTTACTTCTTGTGTTGCCCATTTTATAGTCAAACGACTAAGCCGCATAGACATTAGAGGTGACGAATTAAGAGACTGAATGCGGATTGGTAGTTGAAGCCAGACGCATGGGACATTCCATTTCGGAAATCGTTAGGGAATTCAATATTCCAAGATACATGGTGCAAAGGGTGTGCAGAGAATACCAAATTTCTAACATCACCTCTCAACACTGACAACGCAATGGCCGACAGTCGTCACTTAACGACCAAGAGCAGCAATGGTAACAGAAAAGGAACACTGCGTGACTTAACCGCAAACATCAGTGTGGGATGTACGATGAACGTATCCGTTAGGAGAGTGGGGCGAAATTTGGCGTTAAAGCGCTATGACAACAGACGACCGACGAGTGTGCCTTTGCTAACAGCACGATGTCGCCTGCAGGGTCCCTCGTGGGCTCGCGACCATATTAGTTGGACCATAGACTACTGGAAAACCGTAAGAGCTGATGGTAGGGTTCGGGTGTGACGCAAACCAAGTTGATTCAAATGACTCTGAGCACTATGGGACTTAACTGATGTGGTCATCAGTCCCCTAGAACTTAGAACTACTTAAACCCAACTAACCTAAGGACATCACACACATCCATGCCCGAGGCAGGATTCGAACCTGCGACCTTAGCGGCCACGCGGTTCCAGACTGTAGCGCCTAGAACCGCACGGCCACTCCGGCCGGCTGTGACTCAAACCGCACGAAGCCATGTACCAAGGATGTCAACAAGGCACTTTGTAAGCTGGTAGTGGCTCCATAATGGTGTGACTGTGTTTACATGAAATGGACTGCGTCCTGGTCTTGTCGGCTACTTTCAGACCGTTTGCGACTATTCATAGATTTCATGTTCTTAAACTGCAATGGAATTTTTGCGGATGCGCCATGTCACCAGGTCATAATTGTTTGCGACTGGTTTTAAGAACATTCTGAACAGTTCGAGCGAATGATTTGACTACCCTGATGGGCTCACATGAATCCCATCGAACATTATGGGCCATAATCAAGATATCGGTTCGTGATCAAAATACAGCACTAGCAACGCTTTTGCAATCATGGACGGTTATAGAGGCAACATGGTGCAATATTTACGCAGGGGACTTCTTGACATGTTGTGGTCTTCAGTCCTGAGACTGGTTTGATGCAGCTCTCCATGCTACTCTATCCTGTGCATGCTTCTTCACCTACCAGTACCTACTGCAACCTACATCCTTCTGAATCTGCTTAGGGTATTCATGTCTTGGTCTCCCTCTACGATTTTTGCCCTCCACGCTACCCTCCAATACTAAATTGGTGAGCTTCAGAACATGTCCTACCAACCGATCCCTTCTTCCATTCAAGTTGTGCCACAAACTCCTCTTCTCCCCAATTCTATTCAATACATCCTCATTAGTTATGTGATCTACCCATCTAATCTTCAGCATTCTTCTGTAGCACCACATTTCGAAAGCTTCTATTCTCCTCTTGTCCGAAATATTTATTGTCCACGTTTCACTTCCATACATGGTCACACTCCATACAAATACTTTCAGAAACGACTTCCTGTCACTTAAATCTGTACACGATGTTAAGAAATTACTCTTCTT
Organism: Schistocerca piceifrons; assembly: GCF_021461385.2. Taxonomy (NCBI): domain Eukaryota; kingdom Metazoa; phylum Arthropoda; class Insecta; order Orthoptera; family Acrididae; genus Schistocerca; species Schistocerca piceifrons. The sequence continues at coordinate 379,626,682 of NC_060139.1, forward strand.
CAGAAACCCTTTCCTTGCCATTGCCAGTTATAACGATATGTTTCCGTAATGTGTATACATAAACATACAGTTATAAATATCCCCGTCGTAGTCGCTAATTATAACAATATGTTACTTTTGTGCTGTAACATATAGCTATAATCAGCGGTGGAAACATATTTGCGAACGTCGACCGTGTGCGGCTGTTTCTTGTTGGATCGTCTGATCAGTCGGAAGTTGCATTGCAGAGGAGAGTAAATGCCTATTCAAAATTTAATTATTTTGGATAGCTCAACATGAATTTCCTAAGGGACCGTAGTTTATCATGCATTTACCAGTAGAATATGGCGCGGAGAAAATATTTCGCCGCATGCAACTTCCGTCCGAACTCGACGAAAGAATTCGTGACTGTGAACTCTCTATTTGGCAGAAACATATAGAAAATTAAATAATTTCATGAAGAAATGAGACATAGATTCTATAGTAAATGAATAGTTCATACACCAGTTCCATTTAACTCTGAATTTATGGCAATTAATAGACGAACTTACACTGCAATGAAGGATTTAACATGGATGCCGTTTTGACTGGCACTTCTCGTAATGAAAACAATGCCTTTGACGTTTTCACGTACACGTCGCACAATAAATCTACTGCTAGGCACTTTTAGTATTACACATTTACTTTACACTAGAACAATATTATTTTTAACAATAATAATACGGCGCAAGATATGCGCGTCCGACACAAGTTACAGGAGACAAGAGAAGAATGAGTAACTGTTCATCGAGAATATCTCGTACATCAAAAAAAAAATCTGTAAAAGTGTTCTTCTTCTGTCCGTTTTTCGCGCCGCGGTTTTCAAGTCAATACCTCACTGCATCTCTGACGGCGCTTCGACAATAAACAAGTTACGTCACAGGTCGTTCACCTTTTACATTCTCGCAACATTATTTGCTAACTGTAGCTGTTGCCGAGCGACTGCTCGATTAGTGAATGATTTAAAATGATAAAGCAATCACATAATGTTACATTGCCTTCCATGGGAATCTTGGAAATCAAGGAGATTACCAAGATTCACAAGTCGCCGTTAACATTATGGGATTGAGTACTTTACAAATTTACATTGATCAAACACATTATTCCTGTCATTTGATTATTAGGATTACACAAATATGGTGATCTCTCATTCATAGACAAAGACAGTTCTTAAGGTAAATATACACAAAAAAATTTAAAAACTAAGACAGTAAATCTACAAAGTTTACAATGTACATTATACTCATTACAGTCCTTTTTTTTTTTTTTTTACAGAGTTCATAACGACCATCTTTGTGGCCTCAAGTTATTGTCCAGAGCTCATACGCTCTTTGCTCCTGAAAGAAAACACATAGGATTCACCTTTTTATACACACATAATTCTCACACATGGAATTTCTCGCACGTGTCCATTTTTATACACATATAATTCTCACACATGGAATTTCTCACACGTGTCCATTTTCCATTGCTCACTATTGTTATTATTTTTACGCTTTCATTGTTTGTGTATTGACAGGTAAGTTAAAATTTGATTGTTCTCCAGGTGAAGCTTATGCCTTGAGAAGTTGGATCGCTACTTTGCGGTCTCCGAGTAGAAAACTTTTCATCAGCTCTGGCGGGCGAGTCTCACTTGCACGTTACGTACACACGTTACATGTAACAAAAAATATAAATACCCATTAGTCTAAAAACTAAGCTTAAATCTATTTTAGGACTCGGGATTCATAGGAATTTGACTTTGTCACTATCCACGGGATCTAACATTAGCATAGTATGTGATATGTTGTGAACTCATATAAGAGTCTTTTATTTTGGGAGCGGCTTTCATGGAAAGTCCGTTTCGTCTAACTGCAGCGGGAGTGCTGTGCAAGTACATCACTTTAAATTTAACGCGTTTGTTGGGTCCATGGACGTTGACACAGGCTGATTGTTAGAGCTGAATCGCAACTCGATGCGCTCACCAGCCTCCACGCGGTACTTCAGCTTTTCCGCGCACGGTTCAGTGAACACGTTGCGTCGATGGTGTTGTGGTTTGCTGAGCTGGTGCGGAGGGACGAGGATTACCAGGGACAGAGACTCCATTGAAACCATCCCTGTCTCCACATTTTCCAGCCGATTTTGAAGATTTTAAGGTAGGCTAGCGCTCTCACTTTGCAAAGCAGCTAACACACTTGGTTTCAGATGCACTGCACGTAATCACATCACCGCCTTCGGTTATACAACCGGACTATCACTGTCCGTCGGCCTATCTGCACATTTAACACTTTTTATCTTCATCGTGAATGAAATTATCACTTACTTATAACAACGATGCATTGCTTCGTGTCTGTGGCAGACTTCCACACCATTTTAAGCCTTCACTTATACACTACTTTGTACACAATTTTTTTACAGTTTATAATCAAATAGTTTGTCTCATATTGAAGCTTGCTAATTCAGAGCTTTGATTATCATGTCCATTTCAATTTCTGTTACTTTGTTGATAATCATCTTTAACATTTCGCTTTACATTGTTCATCATCTTTCTCTAAGACTAATTATGCTTTTAGTTCACAGTCAGAATACATTAGCTTCTCCAATCTGTTAGCAATTATTATTATTTTAATTCATTTCAATCGTTCTTTCTGTTTATTAGATTCATTAAAGTTATCACTGTCATTTCAACAAAAATTCTCTTTTTACTAGATGTGAGGATCAATCAGTCACATTTGATCGCCCTCTCACATGAGAACAGAACACCATTCAAGAAAATATTCAAATTCCTTATCGCGGTTTCCGTCTCGGATTGACTTTAAAAGGAAAAATAAACACATTTCAAAACTAGCTTTTCCCGATTTCGTTCACGCGTTTCCTTTTGAAAATCTTATGCCAAACCAGCCTTCCACGTCAACCGCATTTCTCAATCTGTGACGTCAAGTCTACGGGACGGGTTTAGGTGGGTTAGGGTATTTACACAAATTCAGAAGAAAGACATAGATATAATAGTACATAGAAGAAGAAATCAAGGCCGGCCGCGGTGGTCTAGTGGTTCTAGGCGCGCAGTCCGGAACCGCGGGACTGCTACGGTCGCAGGTTCGAATCCTGCCTCGGGCATGGGTGTGTGTGAAGTCCTTAGGTTAGTTAGGTTTAAGTAGTTCTAAGTTCTAGGGGACTGATGACCACAGAAGTTAAGTCCCATAGTGCTCAGAGCCATTTGAACCATTTTGAAGAAATCAAGCAAACAACTCCTTGTTCCTTATGACTTAGAAATTAATTTTCCTTTGCGCCGTACGTCTGCGTACGCGCTCCAATTAAGAACTAGTTGCGTTGTTTTGCCGGCTGTTTCATTGTCATTTTATTCTCGCCTTGACGCCTGCTTGCGCTACACTGTATTGACCTCTATATATGACCTTAAGTCATTATTGCTTTGTCCTTGCCACTTACGCTCTTATACTTGGTATTTATTTCACTTATGGCTTTGAATGTATCTGTCCTGCGTATTGCAATTACAATTAATGCTACTTTGTTTATCTAGCTGAAGGATAGCGCTTTCGTGGTCATGTTGGTACTTACAAGTAACTCACATGCTTCGTAAACATTACGTTATTTTAATGCAGAGATGAACCTGTTCCAGATTTCTATGTACATTAGAACTTCATCTAGACATAGCTGACTTAGAAACTAGTTACTTGTTTTCCTTTTTAGTGGGATCAGGAACCAATAATTGTCAAGCGACCCTTGTCCTTGATGAAAATAAATTTCGTTTCTGGATCATTGCTCCTTGAACTTAAAAAAAATTTCTTACGTACTATGTTTTATTTTCACTTCTTTAGCATTTCATATCGCAGAAGCCGGCTTGTTAGGCACATCCTTTGCTTTATATTACATTTTCCTCTCTTAAATATTATCTCCTTAAAACTAAATCTTAAAACTAGAGTTCTTGGAGTTGATCACTTTCTTTGTTAAACAAGAATTTTTTTTTATTTATCAGCTTGTCTGTACTTAAATTATGGCTCAAGATAACATATTTTAAATTGTCTGCTGTATAGCAAGATAGACTCACTGTCGTGTAATATATTCTAAGCATTTTTTTAACGAAGTCAAATCAGTTGTCACTTAGTCACTAGCGGCTAACCTTCTCTTGTCATTATAAAGCTTTCCTTTTGACTTATTCTGTAGCATGATATTTTTTAAGATCAGAGTGATGTCATAACCCTTTTATTTTTCCATTTGCGGGATCAGAAATCAGATAACAACCTGTATGCGGTATACGAAGGATCTCGTAAGGTCCCTCAAAAAGACTTTGCCATTTTCGATTTTTGTGTAAGAGCAACGATGGTTTAAAGTGTGTTTTTAGCAAGACCTTTTCGCCTACTTTATAAGTTAACACCTTATTAATATGTTTGTCATACGCCTTCTTGCGTAAATTGGCTTGGGTGGTCAACGTTGCTAGAGCTTGTCTTATTCTGGTGTCTAAACTAGCACTTGTGTTGTTACACTTAGGAATTGAATTGACCTTGAACATCCTCGGACGGGTAATGTTGGAATTTCAATTAATGTACTAATTTGCTTATAGAAACGTAATTACATAGCATTAATATTTGCACCTGTATCTAGGATTACAGTCGTCAAAATTCCGGCTGTAGGAAGTTTTGTCATAGCTTGCACTTGGTCATCTATCGGTTCATCACCGTCAGTCGTCTCTTTCTCTTGTAATAATTTTTGCCTCATGTCAATCCCGTCATTGTATCTCAGTACAAGTACGCCATGGTTAGTCTCTCCGTCGAAGTGGTAGCCCCCATTCTGTCTCACAGCATCACTTAGGGAGCTTTCAGATGCTGAACTTAGTTTTCCTGCTTGTGTGGTTTTGATTGGCCTTCATCATTAGAAAGTTCGACCAATCTGACATTGTGAGAACACTGAGGAACAAAATTACTGTTATGCACAAACCTCGTGTCAAAATGTTGCTACGTTTGTTCTGGTGTCCAATACGTGTTACTGTCTTCCGCGTTTGCGAAAAATACAGGGGGATTGTAATGCCTTCGCGGGTCTGATGATTTTTATTACTATTATGATTTCCAGAATTGTTACTGTGAAATCCACCTTCACACTGTGGTTTGCCGTTAAACTGTGTGTTTCTGTACATTCCCTGCGCTTGATTTTTACTAGGCGCGGAGTTGTATTGGTATGAGTGGGCGTTATCAGCTGTTTGTTGCTGCCCGTAATCTGAGTGTTGGCTGCGCGAGTACGGTGCATTCCATTGCGATCCCCTCTGCTGTTGCCAACCTTTCTGACTGAAACCGTTTCCAAACTTCTGCTTGTGCGATTGATTGCCGTACTGGTTACCAGTCGTGTTATACACGGGATTGAATCGGTTGTGTTGATTATGTCTACTCCTTTTGTGCGGATACCCACTGCCTTTATTTCCGTTTTGCCAATCGTTACTATTTTTTGAACCGTTCCCTGGCTTTTCATAGCCGTTACTGTCGTAATGTTGTGGCCAAGAATTGTGCGGAGTATTCCGCGGTTTGTTAGCTCTCATGTCCTCATAGATCAGGTCTAGGGAATCTAATATCGACAGAAAGGTATCTGGATCATCATCTGGTATGGCTATCAGCTTTTCACGAATCGAAATGGGTAATTTAGACTTGAGAATCATAATTACATCTTTACTATTGATAGGGTTATCCCAATACCTAATTTTGCCAAGATATTTTTCGAAGTACTTTCTCAGGCTACTATTCCTGGGGTCAAATTGTTCTGCATTATAGACTTCTTTACGAAGGCGCTTCTGAACACCTTCACTCCAAAATTTGCTGAGAAACAGTGCTCAAACTCCTTATATGTTCGACACTTATCAACCATTTCTGTCCCCCATATTGCCGATTCGCCACCTATATATCCGGTAACAAATTGGATACGCTGCCTATCAGTCCACGAATTTGGAAAAATGCCGGAGAATCCACGAAGAAAAACAATTGGGTGGATATTTCGTTTTTCCGGGTTAAAGGTTTGAAAAACTCGATGCTTTATCATGCTTTCTTCCTTCATCATTTTTACTACTGAGTCAGATTCTTGGTTTCGGTGACTAACTGGAATATGTGGTGGTGAAGTGTGTTCATTAGATACAACAGGTATTCGGAATTGCCGAAATAATTCATCTTCTTCCTCTGCGGCTAAAGAATTAGGATAATTCGGTCTCTGTATTCGGGAACTACTACTCATTTGTGCCTTCAGGTTATTTAGCTGTTCCGTTACCTCTTGCTTCCAATTTGGTAATTCTTGCTGAAGGGTACGCCTAATGCTACCGAGTTCAGACATTACGGTATCTTCGGAGCTTCCAGGAGCTGACAAGATACCAATAGTGGTTGCTTTCACAGTCTCTACTAGGTCTTTGTTAATTTTATCTTCGACGAATTTGTCCTTTCCAGCAATCCAGTTCTCATACTTTTCTCTAAATTCTCTCTCATGACTATCTAGCCTCTCCTTTACTTTCGTTTCTGTGGTGTCACCGCCAGACACCGCACTTGCTAGGTGGTAGATTAAATCGGCCGCGGTCCATTTAGTACATGTCGGACCCGCGTGTCGCCACTGTGTGATCGCAGACCTAGCGCCACCACAAGGCAGGTCTCGTGATACGAACAAGCACTCGCCCCAGTTGTACGGACGACCTAGCTAACGACTAGATGTACGAAGCCTTTCTCTCTCATTAGTCGAGAGACAGAATAGCCTTCAGCTAAGTTAATGGCTACGAACTAGCAAGGCGCCATTAGCCTTACAGTGATTGTAATTAAAGTCTCCTGTGTATCGTCAAGAGCGATGTACCACAATGATTGATTAAAGATAAGTATTAATCCAGCTACGTACTTTTCTTCATAGCATTAATTACGTAGCCTGTTCCAGACTTGACGCCCGTCGGCGTGTGTGTACGCGTGCCTATCCAACCGGCTACTTCAAGTGGCGTAACAGTCTTGTTACGTCACAACAGTTTCCGTTTCCAGAGTCAAGTTTGGCATTCCCTCGGTTAGTTTTTCTACCTGCGTAGTTACTCTGTCTAATCTGTGATTAACTGTGGTTACGGTGGAGTCAAGATTCTTAGTTGCGTTTCGGATGTCAGCTGTCTCGCTTTGCATGGTAGCTAAAGTGTCATTCAGTTCGAAAATTATTCCACTTCGCATTTGAGAAACAGCATCCTTAACTTGCTTTGCTACTTCTTTGGCTACGTTTTCTCTAACAGTTTTTATTTCTTCGCTTACTGTAGAAAGTTTATCTTCAATTACTGTAGAAAGTTTATCTTCAAGCGAGGCTAACATTTGTCTATTTTCGTCTTTCAAATAATTTTTAATGTAATTCACCACTTGGCGATTTTCCTCTTTCAATTGGCGATTTCCGTCCTGCATCATTTGACTTATTCGACTCAGTAGCTGTTTGAATACATCGTCTGTCACTACCCCTGAATTGCTTTCACCTGCCTCCCTTGTAACCAGTATATGGCTACGACTACAAGTAGCAGAAACTGTTGGCATTGTCTACTTCAGTACCGGTAACATTATGGTGTGAGGCACCATAGTCCGTAAGATTTCCCACTACACTTTCTACAATTGTTTCAATTGGTGTCTCAGCCCTACTAATTATCGTGCGGCACCGTAAGCGACGCGACACTTCACTCGTTTCATTCCGTTCATTTGAATCCAGTGATGACATTTTATCGTCTGCCATAGCTCACTTATTTACAAACAGTAAGTCAATGAAGTTCGTTTGAGCTACGGCCGTCAGCTGTCGAGAGAGATGTAATTTATCGGTTGCGAGTCGGTTGTCACTGCTACGTCACAAGATCGGAATGTCGGGAGCTGCACGTCACGAGAACAAGAGACTATTCTGGACCGTAAAGAAAGTATGGCTGCACACTGGTCAAAATAAATGAAAACTAAGGCTGGTCAGCTCCGTGAACAGGCAGCGGACATTTAAAAACAATTGATATGCAATACACAACAATGTAATTTAAACAATACGTGAAGAAATTTCTACTCTACTAAATGCAATCTACTGAACTCAAAGCATATTTTTACTGCAACTACTAAAGATCGTCACAAATTGATTAATGTCGGATGAAATTAAGGAAGCTTGGCTATGGCTCACGAAATTTTAACTTACGTTGTTGATGACTGCCTTGGGCGTTGCAACTAGATTTTCGCACAAATTCTGTTCCAAAAAAAAAAATCTCTCTTCCGCAATTTTCTCTGAATATTTCGTTTCTTTCGCTCAATGGAAATTTTATTGGATGGCGTTTGATGTCATGTAACAAATAAAAAGCACAAGATTAGCTACAATTATTTATGAATATTTCCACAATGCCTATCTTACATAAATTTTTATTCCTTTAAGTTTTTTTTTAAAATCGGGTCCCTGTTCGGGCGCCAATTATAACGATATGTTTACGTAATGTGTATACATAAACATAGTTATAAATGTCCCCGTTCGTAGTCGCTAATTTCAACAATATGTTACTTTTGTGCTGTAACATATAGCTATAATCAGCGGTGGAAACATATTTGCGAACGCCGACCATGTGCGGTTGCTTCTTGTTGGATCGTCTGATCAGTCGGAAGTTGCAATGCAGAGGAGAGTAAATGCCTATTCAAAATTTAATTATTTTGGATAGCTCAACATGAATTTCCTAAGGGACCGTAGTTTATCATGCATTTACCAGTAGAATATGGCGCGGAGAAAATATTTCGCCGCATGCAACTTCCGTCCGAACTCGACGAAAGAATTCGTGACTGTGAACTCTCTATTTGGCAGAAACATATAGAAAATTAAATAATTTCATGAAGAAGTGAGACATAGATTCCATAGTAAATGAATAGTTCATACACCAGTTCCATTTAACTCTGAATTTATGGCAATTAATAGACGAACTTACACTGCAATGAAGGATTTAACATGGATGCCGTTTTGACTGGCACTTCTCGTAATGAAAACAATGCCTTTGACGTTTTCACATACACGTCGCACAATGAATCTACTGCTAGGCACTTTTAGTATTACACATTTACTTTACACTAGAACAATATTATTTTTAACAATAATAATACGGCGCAAGACATGCGCGTCCGACACAAGTTACAGGAGACAAGAGAAGAATGAGTAACTGTTCATCGAGAATATCTCGTACATCAAAAAAAATCTGTAAAAGTGTTCTTCTTCTGTCCGTTTTTCGCGCCGCGGTTTTCAAGTCAATACCTCACTGCATCTCTGACGGCGCTTCGACAATAAACAAGTTACGTCACAGGTCGTTCACCTTTTACATTCTCGCAACATTATTTGCTAACTGTAGCTGTTGCCGAGCGACTGCTCGATTAGTGAATGATTTAAAATGATACGGCAATAACATAATGTTACACAGTCTACATTTTATATCCTCTCTACTTCGAGCATCACCAGCTATTTTGCTCCCCAAATAGCAAAACTCCTTTACAACTTTAAATGTCTCATTTCCTAATCTAATTCCCTCAGCATCACCCGATTTAATTTGACTACATTCCATTATCCTCGTTTTGCTTTTTTTGATGTTCATTTTGTATCCTCCTTTCAAGACACTTTCCATTCCGTTCAACTGCTCTTCCAAGTCCTTTGCTGTCTCTGACGGAATTACAATGTCATCGGCGAACCTCGAAGTTTTTGTTTCTTCTCCATGGATTTTGATGCCTACTCCGAATTTTTCTTTTGTTTCCTTTTCTGTTTGCTCAATATACAGATTGAATAACATCGGGGAGAGACTACAACCCTGTCTCACTCCCTTCCCAACCACTGCTTCCCTTTCGTGCCCCTCGTCTCTTACAACTGCCATCTGGTTTCTGTACAAATCGTAAATAGCCTTTCGCTCCCTGTATTTTATCCCTGCCACCTTCAGAATTTGAAAGAGAATATTTCAGTCAACCTTGTCAAAAGCTTTCTCTAAGTCTACAAATGCTAGAAACGTAGATTTGCCTTTCCTTAATCTAAGATAAGTTGTAGGCTCAGTATTGCCTCACGTGTTGCAGTATTTCTACGGAAGCCAAACTGATCTTCCCCGAGGTCAGCTTCTACCAGGTTTTCCATTCGTCTGTAAAGAATTCGCGTTAGTACTTTGCAGCCGTGACGTATTAAACTGATAGTTCGGCAATTTTCACATCTGTCAACACCTGCTTTCTTTGGGATTTGAATTATTACATTCTTCTTGAAGTCTAAGGGTATTTCGCTTGTCTCATACATCTTGCTCACCAGATGGTATAGTTTTGTCAGGACTGGCTCTCCCAAGGCTGTCAGTAGTTCTAATGGAATGTTGTCTACTTCCAGGGCCTTGTTTCGACTTAGGTCTTTCAGTGCTCTCTCAAACTCTTTACACAGTAACATATCTCCCATTTCATCTTCATCTACATCCTCTTCCATTTCCATAATATTGTCCTCAAGTACATCGCCCTTGTATAGACCCTCTATATACTCCTTCCACCTTTCTGCTATCCCTTCATTGCTTAGAACTGGGTTTCCATCTGAGCTCTTGATATTCATACAAGTGGTTCTCTTTTCTCCAAAGGTCTTTCTAATTTTCCTGTAGGCTGTATCTATCTTAACCCTAGTGAGATAAGCCTCTACGTCCTTAACACAGAGCTGTTTCTACTCCGTGTATCTCAGGGATCTACTCCCAATCCCCTTGATCGATTTCAACCAAATTTGGCACAGAAAAATCAGCCCTCGCAAGCATCACTACTGTTGGGTTTATAACCTCCTACCTCCGAAAGGATCGGATATACAGGAAAAATCGTGTTTTTTGGGCCCCACAATATGGGATACATGTCAGAGGCACAAAACATTTTTGAGCTCTGTCATATAGGCTGCTCTGCATGACAGGTGCGTTGTGTTGGAGCACTATTAGTGTGTATTATCCACCTGCTATGCATGATGGCCTGTATGTCAGCAGCACATAAATGTTTTTCAAACCCCTAATGTTTTGCCTGTCCTACAGCAGTGTTGTAAGACTAGTATCAGCTTGCTTTAATGAACTGTATTGCAGAGGATGCACATGATGATGAGCATGGCTGGAAACAGATGATAGAGGGGACGGACCGAGGGATGGTGGGAGGGGGGGGGGGCGGAGGAATTGGAGTGAAGAAACAGTAGATACATGAGGCAGGTGGACGGTGTAGATGGTCAGTGGACAGGGGGAAAAGGAAGAGGGGGGGGGGGGGCAGAGACATAGTGAGAGTGGCGGGGCGGGGGGGGGGGGGGGGGAGGGGAGGGGGAGGTTATGACCAGAGGGAGGGACTGGAAGATATTGTAAAAAGAAACGGGGTGGAGAAAATGCATAAAGAGAGAACTAGAGAACTGATATGTCGATTATGCCCCATAATGTTCGATGGCATTTATGTCAGCCCATCAGGGTAGTCAAATCATTCGCTCTAACAGTTCAGAATGTTCTTAACACAAGTCGCGAACAATTATGAAATGGTGACATGGTGCATCCGCAAACATTCCATCGTAGTTTAAGAATATGAAGCCCATGAATAGTCGCAAATGGTCTGAAAGTAGCCGAACGTGACCAGGACCCAGTGCATTTCATGTAAACACAGCCCACACCATTAGGGAGCCACTACCAGCTTACAAAGTGCCTTGTTGACAACCTGGGTACATGGCTTCGTGCGGTTTGCGTCACATCCGAACCCTACCATCAGCTCTTACGGTTTTCCAGTAGTCTATGGTCCAACTAATACGGTCGCGAGCCCACGAGGGACCCTGCAGGCGACATCGTGCTGTTAGCAAAGGCACACTCGCCGGTCGTCTGTTGTCATAGCGCTTTAACGCCAAATTTCGCCCCACTCTCCTAACGGGTACGTTCATCGTACATCCCCCACTGATGTTTGCGGTTAAGTCACGCAGTGTTCCTTTTCTGTTACCATTGCTGCTCTTGGTCGTTAAGTGACGACTGTCGGCCATTGCGTTGTCAGTGTTGAGAGGTGATGTTAGAAATTTGGTATTCTCTGCACACTCTTGACACCGTGTATCTTGGAATATTGAAATCCCTAACGATTTCCGAAATGGAACGTCCCATGCGTCTAACTATTCCGCGCTGAAAGTCTCTTATTCGTCACCTAAGTGCAAATGACAGCTCTGCCAACACACTGACATTTTTAAACATTGTGTACGCGATAATACCGCTATCTATCTAAATGCGTATCGGTATCTAATGACTTTTGTCACCTTATTGAATCATTAACAGAAATCCGGTTTTTTTACCCCTGGAAGTTGTCTGATAATTAAACTGTAAATGGAACCAAGCAAGCGTTTCATCTGTTTAGTAATGCAGATCACATGGGCTAATGAATTATCACCAAAACTACGTCTGGGCAGATGCAAAACCTCGAGCGATTATGAAATCAAGGAATCAGTTTCGCTCATGTATCAGTTTCTCAGCAGCAACAGAGTGTGATAATCTCATACATTACTGGGCGCACCAACAGGAGGGGCTTATCAACTATTAAAAAATGTTGGCATTGCAAAGGCAAGGAGGTTGGAACTGAACATGCCGTCAGAGTATAAGCTCGGATTGTAGAAGCATGCAAGCCGGTCGCCGAGACACTCGCCTTCTTCATCTGCATCCGTATATCGCAAGCCACCTGACGGTGTGTGGCGGCGGGTACTTCTTGCATCACTAACTGATCCCCCCTTCCCTGTTCCATTCACGAATGGCATATGGGAAGAACGATTGTCGGTAAGCCTCTGTATTAGCTACAATTTCTCGAATTTTCTTGCCGTGGTCATTTCGCGAGATGTATGTGGGAGGAAGTAATATGTTGTCCGGCTCTCGCTGGAGAGTACTTTGTCGAAATTTCGATTGGTTCAAATGGCTCTGAGAACTACGGGACTTAACATCTGAGGTTATCAGTCCCCTAGAGCTTAGAACTACTTAAGCCTAACTACCCTAAGGACGACACACACACATCCATGCCCGCGGCAGGATTCGAACCTGCGACCGTAGCTGTCTCGCGGTTCCAGACAGAAGAGCCTAGAACCGCTCGGCCGCTCCGGCCGGCGAAATTTCGATTGTAAACATTCCTTGGTGCACAACACTTCTGTTGTACGGCCTGCCACTGCAGTTTGTTGAGCATCTCCGTAATGCTCTCGCGCGGACCAAACGATCTCTTGACGAATCGTGCCGCTATTCGTTCGATTTTCTCTTTCTCTTGTACCAGTCGAACCTCATACGCGTCCCAGAAATGGTCGAACAAGCACCTCGTAAGCTACGTCTTTAGTGGATGAATTATAATTGCTTAAGATTCTTCCCTTGAATCTCAACCTGGCATCTGCTTTTCCAACAATTTGATCTATGTAGGCATTACACTTAAGGTCGCTCCGGATAAGTACTCGTAGATATTTCGGTAGTTACTTTGCCCACTAGCTTGTCATCACAAGTGGTGCACTTCTTTTCCTATTTATGCACGTTCATGGTCAAATGCCAGTCGCTGCACAATTCATCAATCCTCTCTAGGTCTTTCAGCAAATAGTTACTGTCTCTTGGCTTTGCTACGTTCTTAAAAACCGTATTATCTGAGAACAGACTTAGAGTTTCCTAGTAAATCATTTATATACATTGCAAACAGCAACGGTCCAGTCATACTTCCTTGGCGTACTCGTGAAATTACCTTTAGACCTGTCGACTTCGTTCCGTTAAGAGCGACGTCTTGAGTTCTCTCTGAAAGGAAGTCTTGAATACAGTCGCGAACCTGGTCCAGTACTCGGTACGTTCGTATTTCTTTCACTAATCGACAGTACGAGACCGTCAAATGCCTTTATGAAGTCGACAAATACGACAATCCGCCACCGGCATTCTGCTTATGTCATCTGCTCAGATTCTCTGAGCGCCATCCAGAGCCTCAGTGATCCGTACCCGGTTCACCCTTTCGTACACCGGATCCAACGCTCTCTTCAGCAGCTGGTGGACGTCGGTTCTCCAGTTAGCTTTATGTGGGTTCCTGGCCATGTCGGTATCCCTGGGAACGAAGCTGCAGATGCCGCGGCCAAGGCTGCGGTCCTCCAGCCTCGGACAGCTTCTTGTTGTGTCCCTTCGTCCGATTTTAGCAGGGTGATTTGTCGGCGCATCTTATCTCTGTGGCATGCCGATTGGGCTGCACTTACCGACAACAAGCTTCGGGCCTTAAAACCTCTTCCCGTGGCTTGGACGTCCTCCTCACGCCCTTCTCGGCGGGAGGAGGTCGTTTTAGCCCGGTTAAGAATTGGACACTGCCGGTTCAGCCATCGCCATCTGCTGACGGCTGCGCCGGCGCCGTTCTGCCCATGTGGGCACTTGCTGACGGTTAGACACATTTTAATGTCCTGTCCAGATCTTAACACACTGCGCCTCGATCTTAACCTGCCAAATACTTTCGATGCCATTTTAGCGGATGACCCACGAGCAGCTGCTCGTGTTCTTCGTTTTATCAATTTGCCAAACCTCGCTAAGGACATTTGATGATGCTGTTTTTTAATCCTATGCCTGTCAGTCTGTCTTTTATCGTGTTTTCCCTTTTAGTTGTTGTGGTCAACTTGTGCCTCGCGGTGCATTCTTAGAGTAGTCAGGGCGCTAATGACCATTGAAGTTGTGCGCCCTAAAACCACAAAAAAAAAAAAAAAAAAAAATACGACAATGTCTGGACCAGCGTTATTTGGTAGAGAGATAGTACAAGGGTACCATTGCGAAAGAGGTAGCGCTTGAGGACGTAGGATGCTATGGTACAATGCTGTGCCGTCAGAGATTGTTGAATCACTGGCCGACCTGAATTCATATTTGATGGCTCCCCACGCCATGGCGATAGGGATGACATGGGTTCGTCTCTACAAAACATTCATACAATATGTCCACAGCCATCGGTGCCCCTATAGTTCCAACTGATCGTCATCTGAGTTAGTGCTGAATCAATACTCGTCGGTAAAATATTACGGTACAAAATACTCAGCAATCTGTACCATCCAGATGCCTCAATATAGCTCGATGCCCTCGACTGACGTCGAAGTGACGCCTAACTGAAACACTTGCACCTGGTCATCGAGTCACGAGGAATTATAGTCAAATATGACGCGCTCACATATGAAGCTTTTATTGAAATATAATATAAAATAATACAATCTGTGTCCTCGTACAGCCCAATTTCTTCACGTCCATTGACTTACCATCGTCTCGATGAAGGTTTTTTTTTTGTGATCTTTGCATAGTGAATAGCACAAGTTTTGGTCAATTTGGAGTTGTGCCTTTTACTTGGACGCAATATCGGGTAAAAGTTCTTTATTCAGCATAATAATGTTGGGTAAATAACAGCAACAGAATATACAGCAGGCCAGCACTACAGTTTTGGATATTTTATTGATGAAGCAGATATGTTAGTGATCAGTGCGGTCTCCCAGCTGTCGGCTCATTACTTGGGGCACTGGCAGTAACCTCCCTTGCATTGGCCGCCTCTGCAGAAGGCGCGGCACGCTACATTTCCCACGCCACCGCCCAGTAGGTTACAACGGAAATGCACGAGATGGTCGCCGGAGTGTTCTTCTTCCGATGATCCTGAAAATGAGCAAGCGTGGCTTTTAGCAGCTACAGACGCTTCGGAAAGAAAATTTAGCTATGGAAATAATCAAAAAGAAATACTGTTTGGTTCCTAAAATTTAAGGTGTCCTATCAAAATTTATTTTAGTGGGGGATCACCCGTGACTTAAAGTTGTTTAAAGTACACACATCTATTCGGTGCAAAAGGCGTATAATTCTGAATGTATCATGACTCTCTCGCTACAGTCATCTGATATATGTCACATTTTGTTTCCCTTTAACTTAAAATTGTACGCCGTTCTTATAATTAGTTATCTTATCTAACGTCACACTTCTTACCACAGTGCTTCTACAAGGTGTTTTCAGGGGGAACTTAAAACACATTAGCAGATGGTATAATTGACTTATTAGAATAAAACATTCCATATAACACGCCCCCAGCTTTGTTGGTTACAGAGATATGGCAGGTTACAGAGATAAGTTCTCGTTTCACTTGTTGCTATCCCTGGTGCTATACGTTTTTTGCACATCGACTATAATTTTTGTTTTGAAGTTCAAGTCGTGTAACTATACTTAAATTTGTGTAATTAAATATTACAACTGTGGTTATGATTGTAATCTACTGGACAACTACACCAATGGAAAAAACGGAAGACAAAGAAGAAGTTGTGAGGCGCGTTTTTGTACCTGAATGACGATATCTCTTCAGACTTCACGCCAGTGGCATAAGAGTGGCACTAGTAGCGCCACTATGAGGATTGAAATCAGGTTTGCTTTAAATACACGCTGTAGCGGTCATGACTGATGGTTATCGTTGAGTTTGGACGAGCTGAGTTGATGTTAGTCAAGAATGCCTATAAGGCGACAAATATTCCATTATCAGCATCTTACCGAGTTTATACTAGGTCATGTAATAGGACTACGAGAAGCCGTATGTTCCTTCTGCGATATTGCAGAAATACTTGTGAGGAATTTAGTCACCGCACATGATTACTGGCAGCGGTGGTCACGTGAATGTACAGCCGCAAGAACACCGGGCTCCAGACAACCACGTGGCACTACCGAGAGGGACGACCATTGTGTTCGATGTGTGGTTCTGAGGCATCGTACCGCATCTGCAACACCAATCTGAGTAGCAATTGGCACCACAGTGACGCAACGAACTGTTACAAATAGGTTTCTTCAAGGAAAGCTCCGAGCCAAACGCCCCGTAGCGTTCATTCGACTGACCCCAAACCGCCGCCATTTGCACCTTCAGTGATGTCAAGCGAGAGCTCACTGGATGGCAGAGTGAAGGTCTGTTGTGATTTCTGATTAAAGCTGGTTCTGACACGACGCCAGTGATGGCTGAGTGTTGGCTAGATGGAGGCCGGCAGAGGGCTTGTTGCCAACCTGTTTGCTTCCTAGCAGCACTGGGTGCTATACGTCTTTTGCACATCGACTATCACTTTTGTTTTGAGGTTCAAGTTCTGGAACTATGCTTAAATTTGCATAATTAAATGTTTCAACTGTGGTTATGACTGTAATCTGCTGGAGCACTACATTAACGCAATAAACGCAAAACAATGAAGAAGTTGTGAGACATAAACGAAAGTTGGTAGACGCGTTTTTACATCTGAAAGACAATATCTATTCAGGTTTCACGCCAGTGGCGTAAGAGTGGCGCTGGTGTTATGATCTGGAGTGCGATTCCATATGATAGCAGGAGCACTCCAGTAGTTATGCCACATACCCTAACTGCAAAAATTTTACATATGGTGATATGACCTGTTGCGCTGCCATTCACGAACAGCATTCCAGCAAGATAACGCTCGTCCATATATCGCTCTTGCAACCCAACATGGTCCACAGACAGTCGACATGTCTCGGCCTACTTGATTACCAGATCTGTCTGCAATCAGGCACATACGAGACACCACCAGACAACAAGTCCAGTGTCATCCACAAGCTGCATTACCCGTCTTACATTGGCCGACCAAATGCAACAAGCAAGGAACTCTATCCAACAAACTGACATCCGGCACCTGTACAGCACAACGCATGCACGTTTGCATGTTTGCATTCAACGTTCTGGCAGATACACTGGTTATTAATGTACCAGCATTGCACATCTGCAGTAGATTATCTCGTGCTTATGGTGACCTGTGAGCCTGCAATTTTAATCACTTAAATATGTTACCTAGACAAATGTATTCCCGAAATTTCATTACTCTACATTCATTATTTTTTAGTGTTGCGATTTTTTTCCGTCTGTGTATGTCGTATCGTATAAGTGTGCTGCACTTGCTTACAAATGCTGCCTATGCCGATTTGACATATGAGAGTAGTTTTCGTAATGGAAACACTACTGCTATTTTTAGAGAATAAGGTTGACTGTTTGCTATAATAACTGCTACCAGTTGCTTTTTGTGATGGTTCGGTTTTTATCGTACCTTGACAGCCGTCAAGTCGTCTAGCGACTCATTATGAGATGGTACGCAGTTCTTTGATGATCAGGCGACTGACATGTTTGAAAACTTTTATCCATACATAACACATTTTAAGACTGTAGATGACTTCCTAACCACGGAGTACCAGATTCAGGAGTGTCTACTCGTGTTTTCATTAAACTGAAATCGACAGGAGGAAGGCCAAGAAGAAATATCTCATCTGACTGTGCAAATGAACAGAATGTGGATGATTTACAAGACATTATTCAGTCGCAGAACGTCGCCCCTGAACAGTAACATGCAGAATATCTGAACCTGGGGGTGTTCCACACAACAATATGGCGGACAGTCTCGGTCCTTATCATTTATGGCGGATTCAACTCGATCGAGAAGGAAATGAGGGTGGACCACTACAATTTTTTCGTTGGCTGCAGATCGTCGAGTAATGCCATAGTTACTGTTTACTGATCACGTCACTTTCACTCGTGACGGTATGGATTATGTTCGTAACTCACATCGGTGGTCCGACGAAAACTTGTGTTCATTAACATAAATGTGCTTGTGTGATATGACAGACAACCAGTTGATTAGGCCTGTTGTGTTACCGCGTCCGCATTGTCTAGGCTATCGTGAAAACGAGTTTCCAGCATTGTTAAAAGGGATACCTTTGGTTACAAGGTTGGGTGTGTCGTCCTAGAGTTGCGGACTCTCTGCTCATTCTAGTCGTCAGGTCACACATAATCTAAACCTAGCGTTCCCCAAGCGTTCCCCAGACCCTAGATTGAGAATCACGTATTCGTTTCTTGCTCACCAAGGTCCGCGGATTTTTGCTTGTGAGGACGGTTTAAAGGCCAAGTGTACAAAGAAAAAGGAAACAGACGAATTGATCATTCGGTTTTTGAATAGTCATATCTTCAGAAAAGTACGTCAAGACGTCCTCAGAAGAGCTACACCTGGATTATCAAGAGATTTCGCAAGGGCACTGGTCACTAATGGTATTTATGAAAATATGCACTACTTCCCTTAATATTTTCTGTTAGTATTTGTTTGGGTTACATTCCAACACCTATAACTCCATAATCATTAAAAATCATGTATATGTAATAAGGGATGTTTTTTTCAAATTAATCTATACTACAACGTCCTAAAGTATTTGCTATTCTCCCAAAACACCTCCCATACGCTGCGAACCGTTTGAAATTTCATGTCGAAGAACACGTTCCAGTGTACCAAGTGTTACAGTTAATTCCCGCAACACTCAGACAATAATTAGATTATACTGAAACGATTATGAAGGATTTGTGGTGCAAATACGCATAGATGAACAGCACAAGTTTGTAAGGAATGTGACAATCCATAAAGTACTAATACTTCTCAGTTGTTTTGTCCATCACGACTTTGTAACAACCATAAATTTAATTACCTTGTCTTTAAGATCATTAATATACGACGACGAAGGTCGTACTTCAACAAGAAGTACTCCAATCAAAAAATAACGTAAGTGAATATTTAAGAAACAACTCTGTAACCAAACTTCCTTCTTCCTATTCCAGCCTAACAGTCATCAAACGCGGTTGATGACATCCGTTAAAAAGTTAGTGCAGACTGCAGATAGACGAAACTGGAATATACCTACGACTGACAAACAGCAAACACAGTCATGCTTAAAATATTTTTCCATGGTTGGTCGTTGTCTTCCTGGAAGTACTCCAATCAGTCCTTAAATAAGGTAGTAAAGGCTTAAGGATGCCGAAAGATTCCCTCGGGGCCCACGTCCTGCATATGCACTGGGTGACAGAAGTAACTCAGATAGCTTTGTGTTGACATACTTGGTGATGGATATTTAGCGGAATATATTACGGCAGCAGTTAATTATGCTGCAGACTGTCCTACACTCAGTCTGTTAGTCTTAGTCGAATGTAAAACTAATACCTATATTTCTATTTTGATAATAACATGCTCCATATACAGCATAATAATACTACTTACCGAAAAGTACATTCTAAATAAACTTGTCTGCACAGACTAGACATTCTAGCTAACTGCTTTACTTAGAGCCTGCACATAAATGAGCATTTTTGGAAAAAACTAGAGCGTATGTTGAGCGTCACATCACTCTCTTAAGTCAGAGAAAAGCTTTCTGCGGTACTAGAGAAAGTAATAGTAATATGGAAAGTGAACATAAACTCTGCCTTCCGAATACAAAAATTCAGTGATAGGTTTCCTCCATTAACTAACAATTTACTAGTAGCGGAAGTAGGTCACACAGGCTTTTAGTTACATGGTGCGTTTCTGTTATGGTCAGTGGTGATCTCCCGGAAGTTTTGTGCACAGTAGTGCATGTGTGAAGCAAACAACAGCAGGGAAAAATTAACTTAACAAGCGATGCTATGAAAATAAAGTCACATATTTCTTATGAGACCGGAGTTTACCTGGGACTGCAGAAGTCATAGCACTGATGCCCACAAGAACGAGAAGAATACAGGCGATAGAGATTCTCGTCATCGCTGCCTTGTCGCACACAGAACCGACGTCAGCAAACACCGCCAGACAAATTGCTGTCAACACTGGCTTTCCGGCGGCCGTATGTTTATATACAGAGGTAGAAGTGGAAACCCTACTGCGCGAGAATTCCCCTTACAATTACGACTTCAGTTTTGTGTCACTACGACTTCCACAAACGCCTTTACGACTACGATAGTATTGTGTGCCCCTTCGTGTCTGACAGGGAATTTCCCTTGTCCTAGTAAGTGCGTGACAGGGCATTTCCCCAGTTCTAGTAAAGAGTTTCTCAAGCCCAATACAGTTACTTGACGACTGACAGCTCACTTTTCCTTTAATCTGAATGTAATAATTTCTAAAAACTAAAGGCTAGAAAGTGTGATTACGGGTGGCTTTTTTCGTATATCCAGCGTGCGCTGCACTTGTCAGAATTTATAGCTGTTGCAAGCAACAATATCGCATTTGTAAGAACTGTAAAGTTATACCCAGCAGCATTGACATTCCTTCTAAATCCATGATGAATAGATGTTGCGCCGGCCGCGGTGGTCTCGCGGTTCTAGGCGCGCAGTCAGGAACCGTGCGACTGCTACGGTCGCAGGTTCGAATCCTGCCTCGGGCATGGGTGTGTGTGATGTCCTTAGGTTAGTTAGGTTTAAGTAGTTCTAAGTTCTAGGGGACTAATGACCACAGCAGTTGAGTCCCATAGTGCTCAGAGCCATTTCAACCATTTGAATAGATGTTGCACATAACAGATGGCCTCTGCCCAGTTTCACAAAAGCTAAGTAAAAGTAAGAGCATAAGAGCGAAGGTATGTCCGCTTCACATTTTACATAAGAGAGTTAACTGTTAGTGATTGTTTCGTAGGCTCACAAGGCGGAATATCAAGTGCTTATCTGCTAGAATGTAGTTAGTGATTACTATACACTAAAGTAATTTCTAGGAAGGTAGACAGTGTGGTTGGTGTAAAAAATGCGGCCTATATCGAGGTAATTGGAGCTCTGATTCGAAATGAACAAGAATGGATCAAGGAATCACCTTTGCACTTACTAAAGGAGTCATGTCAGCATTCGTCCAAGGAGGATTTAAAAGCACTTTGTGCCACTACAACCACCTGATTAATAGCGTTATCATCAACATTTGGACTGCAGTGCAGCAATGGTTTTGTGTCGCATGAATTCGGCAAGTGCTAGGTGGGTTCCTGAAGTATGTGACACCAGATGACCACGCGCAGGTTATGCAGATCCCGTACATTACGGGCCTGTGGTTTGTGGCACCAGTGGCGTCCCATAGGCCAGAAGTGTTCCATCGGGTTCGGATAAGATGAATCTGGTAGCCGAAACGTCATCCTGATTTCACTATCATGCTCTTCAACCACTATCTCACGATTCTGGCCTTGTGCCACAATCAGTTACCCTGCTGGCGGAGACATTAAATGTGTACCGATATAGGTGTTCCAAAAATATGTTCATGTAGTCCACAGCAGCCTGGTGCCTTTCGTTACTACCACGGGTCCCACTGAAGACCAGGTAAAGGCCCCCTAAGACAAAATACTGCCCACGTCGGCCTCCATCCGAGGTACGGTTCGTGTTTATAGCACTCACCTGGATGACGGTGTACCCGGATGTGACTACTACATGGTGCAATAAGGAACGTGATTCATCTGACCAGGCTGCACGTTTCCATTGATAAGCCGTCGAAGCTCGATGTCGAATAATTCATTACGTGAGAAAGAGTGCATATAACCGGAAATACAGATAACCGGACAGGAAGGTACCAGAAATGTTTCTAAGAGAATAAACAAAATGGATAAGAAACGTGTCCCCCCTTGGTGATTGACTATTAATCGCAAAATTAAATTGGTGGTGATGATTCCATTGGAAAGTTAGTGAATAAATGAATGAGAACTCCAAACAGCAAAATCGAGGACGAGAAGTCACCTTAACAGTGACTGATCAATTAACATCAAACAGTACACCTATCATTCTATACGATTTTCGTACGCCGTTTCGCTGCTTACATCAGTTGCGTGAAATGAGGCATGGTGAGGTAATAGGCGGAGATGAATTCCGGCACAGTGTGGCCCATCTGCTCTCCCGAAAACTGCTGACTGTTAAAGCCAAATTAACTTCTCCTCTACAGTTCCAGACAACCGCCTCTGCCGAACTCTGAGCATTGAATCTCTGTAAGTTCGTGCTCATTCTCCTCCACGGTGTGAGCCCACAAAAACCTTCAGTTTATGGAAGTCTGAGACCACGTATCTTATTCTCCCAATCAGAAAACTTGTAACAATTTTACTCTCGAAGGTACAGCGACACCTTTTGGAAGAACACCCACCTATGACAGCTCCACGTTCCAAAAAGTTGCGAACACCGACCTATGGCAAACTGCCACTCCCAATGCTGCGTACGCTGACCAACCAAAAGCCGTCCCACCAAAACTCTCTGCAAACTTCCTTTCGCATTGTTTAGGATCGTGATGCCAGCGGCCTGACGGCATGAGACAAAACACTCGCCTGTAGAGGCGTCCTGTGGCTCCTACACAACAGCTATATGTTATCGTTACGAGGCACACAAAGTTTTGTGGGTAGAGTTCCTTTTGAAGAAAGCTCCATATGTATATTCGCCTCTGCGGCGAAGACTGAGTGCAATCACTAACCTACAGCACGCAAGCATCGTCTTATGCGTGCATTTCTAATGCAGTGATTCGTTTTGCCTTCTGAGGCTAATGGAAATCACTGGGCCATAATTCCACTCCTTGCCAACTACCAGACAAATGAAGTATCATCATCTATTTTAGAATTAAAGGAAAAAAGCAAATCCTCTACGATCATCCTGCACTACCATAGATAATACAGCTTTATCGTGCATGTATTCCATATTATGGAGGAAATATTCCTCTCATATGGAGGAATGTGCACGCATAGTATAGGATTTCTGGAACGGTAGCTCAACGTGTTCGATCACAGCGTTAGCTGCTCTCTGTAATAAAAAAAAACTGCTTGGATGGATTAACTATGAACTTTAACGGGACGTCCGCCAGGAACAAATGCAACGAGCGATTACAATCAAAAATGAGGTAGAAAAAAAAAAAAAAGAGGGTAGCGTATTCGACAAGTAATCAAAACGTCCTAGGTCCCGGGTTCGAAACCCGCCACCGCTTAAATTTTGATTTATAATCAACACTGGCTGCCGAAGACTTCCGGCATAAGAAGTTACCTTCAATCTGCCAACGGTCTTGTCAAAGAGGGTGGAGGTGTGGACAGAGGTTCAGGGCGCTATTTTGTCCTTGAGGTGGTAAACTGCCTCTAAAGGCACAAGAATCAGCAATGATCAATGGCATGAGAATGCAGAAAGCCATGGAAACCACTGCATTAAGAACATAATGTGTACCCACAGGACTTGTGGTGTGAAACTGAAAAAGTGTCCTGATGATCTCTCCATTGACAAAAGATTCCGGAATAGTCCCCCATTCGGATCTCCGGGATGCTAACGGGTAGGGACGTAGAATGTTAGCTCGAACGTGGTAGGCAAGCTAGAAGATCTGAAAAGGGAAATGCAATGGCTCAATCTAGAACAGTAGGGGACGGTGAAGTGAAATGAAAAAAAAGACAAAGATCTCTGGTCAGATAAGAATAGCGTAGTAACAACAGCAGAAAATGATATAAAGGGAGTAGCATTCTTTATGAATAGGAAGGTGAGGCAGAGAATGTGTTACTGTGAACAGTTATTTCTCATAAGAAGCGACGTCCGCCCCGGTAGCTGAGTGGTCAGCGTGACAGACTGTCAATCCTAAGGGCCCGGGTTCGATTCCCGGCTGGGTCGGAAATTTTCTCCGCTCAGGGACTGGGTGTTGTGTTGTCCTAATCATCATCATTTCATCCCCATCGACGCGCAGGTCGCCGAAGTGGCGTCAAATCGAAAGACCTGCACCAGGCGAACGGTCTACCCGACGGGAGGCCCTAGCCGCACGACATTTCCATTTTATTATAAGAAGCGACAGCAAACCAATACCGACAACTGTAGTTCAGGTATATATGGCAACATCACAAGCTGAAGATGAAGAGACAGAAAAAGTGAATGGAGATATTGAAAGGGTAATACAGTACGTAAATGGAGGTAAGAATCTAATAGTCAGGGGGAACTGGATGGCAGTTGTAGGGGAAGGAGTGAAAGAAAAGGCTAGCGCAGAAAATGGGCTTGGGACAAGTTGTAAGTAGGCTGTTTAGGTTTTTATATTGGTAACGCCACGTAGCGCTCGGTATGAAAATCACTGGCTGTGCTGTGTGCAGTCTGTGGCTGGTTAGCATTGTTGTAATATTGGCTATTGTAGTGTTGGGCAGTTAGCTGTTAACAGCGCGTAGCGTTGCGCAGTTGGAGGTAAGCCGCCAGCAGTGGTGGATGTGGGGAGAGAGATGGCGGAATTTTGAGAGCGGATGATCTGGACGTGTGTCTATCAGAGTAAATTTGTAAGACTGGATGTCATGAACTGATATATATATTATGACTTTTGAACACTATTAAGGTAAATACATTGTTTGTTCTCTATCAAAATCTTTCATTTGCTAGCTATGCCTATCAGTAGTTAGTGCCTTCAGTAGTTTGAATCTTTTATTTAGCTGGCAGTATTGGATCTCGCTGTATTGCAGTAGTTTGAGTAAAGAAGATTTTTGTGAGGTAAGTGATTCATGAAAGGTATAGGTTATTGTTAGTCAAAGCCATTTTTTAGTAGGGATTTTTGAAAGTCATATTCCGTTGCGCTAAAAATATTGTGTGTCAGTTTAAGCACAGTCATGTATAATTTTTCTAAGGGGACCTTTCAAAGTAATGAGGGAGGAGAAAGACTAATCGAGATCTGTAATAAATTTCAGCTAGTAATAGCGAATACTCTGATCAAGAATCACAAGAGGAAGCAGTATACTTGGAAAAGGAAGGGTGATGCGGGGAGATTTCAGTTAGATTACATCGTGGTCAAACAAAAGTAGACAGATAACAAACATACTATTGTCATTATACAAAATGGAGAAAATGCCCATTTTGTCAACGGTAGTAACTTATTCGTCAGATTACTCATGTATTTCTTCCTTCAGATCCTTGTCATTTTGAAATTTATAATTTGGTATTCTATTCCTTTGGACAGTTCCTACACATTGAATTCTTAACTTGAACAGGCATACAACCAGCTCTAGTGGGGTATAACATCCGTCAGCAAAGATTTTGTAGTTCTGGTCCCGTGGAATTTTCCTTACACGGCTAGTCACAACCTCTCTAGGTCCTCCAACATCTGGTTCATTATGAAGTGAAGCACTTTGTTTTTTCCAAATGATTCGACTTTTCTGTATCTTGGCTGGGTTTTCAGTAATTTGTAGTACGGTACATCAACTATTATCAGCGACCAAAAAATTATTTTATTTATTTTTAACTCCTTTAATAGTCGCAGGGAACTGTCGCTATCTGCAGATTCCAGATTATTTACATTTATAGCAGGCATTCATGCGAATCATCGAAATCCAAGACATTTTCACTGACAGACGGACGTTCTAGAGGCGCGAATTCTTCGTAATTCATCACTTCATGTCGCCCGTTTTCAAAATACGAAAACAACTCTTTTACATCACTCAAACTAACACGAGAAACTAGAAGAAAGAATGAAGTAAATACTAAGTTGTTATCGTTCGAGTGTGGGTGCGAGCATTACTATTCGTTATCGCATATATGCAAACAAAATTGATTCCTGTAGTGCTTAAGTATTTATTAGCAGAAATACAAGCTGAATTGAACAGTATAATCTTAAAAAGTTATAGAAGCAGTGTATACTTTTTACGTTCACGCGGTCTTTCTTGAAACTACCAACACAGCAGCACAATAAAGGTTAACTGTTACATTTCGCTACAGTAAATGAAACTGTTTCCAAAACTGCTTGTTTTAGCCAAAAATCGTGGTCGTAGCGTGTAGAAAAGCACACCTTCTTAATATCCGGCCACAGCCGTTTTTCCTTTAAGGTGCTATGGGCCTACTAACTAGGCACTGGAGATTTATACACTTTTTCCAACAAATAAAGCATTTATACATAAGACTTTGTACATCAGAAGCTAGGACGGTACCGCCGACACAGCTGTGCTGGTTGTTACAGGTGTCAGTATCCAAGGCGGTGTTGCGAACTCTCCTCTTCCGGTTGCCAGCAGCCAATGGTTGGCAGTTTAACTGTAAGGAAACAGTGTCCGCTCGCTTTGTTAATAAATCACAACGAATAGTTAAACAGTGATTAAAGTATGATAAAGTGGTCGAACTGTGGTTTGTGTCGTTGATATTGGTCTGTACGTCCTGTGCCTTTTAGAAACATGTTTAACTTCGAACAATAATCATGTAGTTGAAGAAGATTCCGTCTCCGATCTTATCATTCCTGTTGTAAGGTGTCCAGTAAAGACGACAGCAATGATTCTGTTAAGAGTTAATATTTGTACATTGTGACAGTGTCCAGGTACTAGAGGTTTATTGTACAAAAGCTTTCTCACTGTGACTTGACATGTCTTAGTTAGGTTATATTGCAAATGCTGTAAACTCTTACAATGAATGACGACAGAAAGCACCTCTCAGGTGGTCAGTATAGGAAAAGCCGAGATGATAGACAAAATGTAGACAAAAAATTGAAATTTTCGTTACATAATTTTTTTTTCAAATTAAGAAAGTTTCGATGAGGATGACCCATACACGAATGCAGATGCAGATATAAATCAGTCTTCGGTAGATGAAGATGTACCATCAGTGTCACAGAGTAAATGGCACACTGTGTGAGAAACTGTTGCAGTGAAATGTAATTTGAGACTTTCTCGGCGTATTCCATTCGTGAAATCTTCTCGGGTGATCAGCCGAGTAAAGGCGTCGTCTTCTCGCAACGTTTCGAAGGGTTTCGTACCCATCATCTTCAAGCGAAGTGTCGAGATGCTGCCTGCCTGCCTTCATCTGTTGCTTTCC
This sequence comes from Schistocerca piceifrons, assembly GCF_021461385.2. NCBI lineage: Eukaryota > Metazoa > Arthropoda > Insecta > Orthoptera > Acrididae > Schistocerca > Schistocerca piceifrons. Next base: position 379,654,155 of record NC_060139.1, read on the forward strand.
CCTCTTTGGGGAAGTGTGAGGGGGAGTCTGTGGCCTTTCGGCTTTTACTCCCCTGTGAACGTGTGTGTGTGATTTTTCTATAGTTTTTGGTGTCTGTGATTTGTGATGATTGTTGTGAGTGTGTCTGGTACTTGCCTGAGGTAGGCGAGAAGTTTGGTGTTATATGGGAAGGAACAGGGTGATGGATTGGGTGTTGGGATTTTCTCTTCGACTTAGTCGTCGAAGATCGTCATAGGGCGCTTATGCTTATCGCGGGACATGTCATACCGACCTAGGGAGTGGATGAGTGCGTTTCCGGATCTGGAAGAACCCTCGTAGAAGGCCCTTGCCAGATCCTGGAAACGCTCTCTCAGGAGTGGGATTTCGGCTGCGGCGTGCAAGTCGTCTGTAGGGAACCCAAGAGGTAAGTGTAGTGCCCTTCTGAGGGCGCGGTTCTGCAGCCTCTGGAGTTTGTCCAGGTGCTGCTTTGCCGCGTATCCCCAGACAGGGCACGCATACTCCATTACTGGCCGGATCAGGGCCTGGTACACATTTACTGCTACTGGGCAGGGTAGGGAACTGTTGTGTTCAGGATAGGATATAGGATGGACATTCTGGCGCAGGCCTTCCTGTGGACCTCGTCTATGTGGGGTTTCCACGTAAGACGAGAGTCCAAGGTTACGCCAAGGTACTTGGCGGTTCTGCGCCAGGGGAGTTGGGTTCCATTTAGGTGGAGGTGGAGGGGGGGACGTTGAGGAGGTTCGCGCCTTCCGAGCCTGCGGGTAATCAGCATTGCCTGCGTCTTCTCCGAATTGATGGTGATGCGCCAGCGACGGGCCCAGGTTTCTGTGTCGTCTAAAACCCTTTGTAGCCTACGAATGACCAGGTCCTTGTTCGCATTTCTCGTGTAGAAGGCTGTGTCGTCTGCGTACTGCGCGGTGTGCACCAGGGGGGCCGTCGGAGTGTCCGCAGTGTACAAGCTGTACAATACGGGCCCCAGGACCGATCCCTGTGGCACCCCGGCACGAATACGCCTTCTGGTGGAGGTGGCAGTTTCTACTTTGACGGAGAAAGTCCTATTCGCGAGGTAGCTCTTGATTAGCTGAACTATGCTCCCTGGAAACCCTTGTGAGTACAACTTGTAGAGTAGCCCTCTATGCCATACTGAATCAAAGGCTTTGGCTACGTCTAGTAGCACTATCCCGCAGTAGCCTCTGTGGTTGAAGCCCTCTGTGGCTGCTTCAACCATTCTCATGACCTGTTGTGGGGCAGAGTGGTTCTGCCGGAATCCAAATTGGAAATCCGGCAGAATTTGCTCTCTGGTAATATGTTCTTGTATGGGTTTTAGCAGGAGGCGCTCATAGATCTTGCTGAGTGTTGGCAAGAGGCTAATCGGCCTGTAGTGCTGCGGGAATAGAGGGTCTTTTCCTGGTTTGTGTATCGCGACCACTTCCGCATGTTTCCAGCAAGCTGGGAACTCGCGGGAACGAGTAATCTCATTGAGGACGTTCGCGAGGTGTGTGATCGCTGTGGGTGGGAGTTTTTTGACTAACTGGTTTGTGACACTGTCGTGCCCTGGCGCCTTTTTTGTAGGGAGGGACCTGATTACTCTTGCCACGTCCTCGGGGGCAAAAAGTATGGGTTCGTCCTCTGGGTCCTCCTCAGCATTGAGGAAGACGGCCAGTTGACGACCTACTACCTCTTCATGCTCTTCATCCTGGGGTTCCGCCGTTTGAAACTGCTTCTCGAAGGAGTCGGCGAGGGCGTTGGCCTTCTCAGCATTACTGTAGACCAGTCCCCGCTCGCCGTGCAGTGGCGGCATCCTAGCGCGTCTTTTTGTGAATTGTTTGGTTGTTTGCCAAAGTGTATGATCGTCTACTTTGAGAGCTGTGAGGCGGTTTTGCCATTGCTGGTTTCTGTGCTCATTGAGCGCTACCTTCACTTCTCTCTGTAGACGATTGAGCAGCCTCCTGGTGGCCTGATTTCTGGTGATCTTCCACTCTTTTGCCACTCTGTTCTTGTGTCGAATTTGAGCTAACAAGTGTTCCGGGAGCTGTATTTGTGGCGGTGGGCCATCCCTTTGTGGAGGGGTGGCTTCTTCCGCTGCCTGCAAGATGGTGCCTGTTAGGTCTTGTAGCGCTTGTTCTACTGTTTCGGCAGTAGGTGGCGGAGCGCGAGCGATATCAGAGGCGACAGTTTCTTGGTATCGCTCCCAGTCTGTACGTTTGTACGACGTCTGGTACCGTGGGAGTGCTACCCATTCTCCCACATCGACTTCTAGAATCACTGGGTTGTGGTCGGAGGACATTCTGTTGATTGTCCTTGCGGTCACAAATCCTGCGATCCTCCTAGTGAGAGCTATGTCTAACACATCGGGCCTGCTTCCGTTTTTCGGAAAATGTGTGGGCTCGACTGGACCCCATGTTTCGAAGTGGTGGGTGCGCGCTAGTTGTTGCAGTTTGGCGCCTGCTCTGGAGGTTACTCTAGAATTCCAGTCAGGGTGTTTGGCATTGAAGTCTCCCCCTATTACGAGTTTGCCTTCAATTTGCCCTAGAGCAGCTATGTCTCCCTCATCTATCTGGTCATGTGGGGGTCGGTAGACTGCAACAATTGTTAGGGGTCCAGTGGCAGTGGTTACTTCCACCGCCACTGCTTCGATTTTGTTGGTAGCTGGTAAGAATACCTGGTGGTGGGGGATCCCTCTTTTTACATATATGGCCACTCCTCCGCCTTGGGTTGGCCTGTCTTTACGGTAGCTAACGTAGTTGGGAACTGTCGCTTTTACTCCCGGTTTTAGGTGGGTTTCCCCCATCATGCATATGTCGATGGAGAACTCCTTCATGAGTTCTCGGAACTCGACCTCTTGATTAACAATGCCGTCTGCGTTAAAGACGCACATTGTCAGGCCTTGGATGTTTGGTCGTCTATCCATGATGGGGTTTTGATATTACTGAGGAAGTCGCAGAGGGGAGCGACTGCTGGACTGTTGCCTGAAGGGCAGCGAGGATCTGTGTGTTCTGCTTTTGGGCCTCCCTGAATTCCTTCATCATTTCCATGACAAGGTTCATGGTCTGCACCATTACGCCTAACAACTGATCCATGGGGGGAAGTGTGTCTGGGGTTTCCTAGGGCCTTCTCCGTCAAGTTGGACCTGGTCGTTGTTACTGTGTATTACCCGGTGTTGTTCTTGTGTTGGTGTCTGATGTTGTGGTGGTTGGGCAATGCTTTCGTGGTTCCTCGGGGGAGAAACCACTTCTGCATATGTTGCCCTTGGTGTGTCTGGCCTTGGTTTTACCCAGGCCTTGTCTGTGTGTGTTGTCATGTTTTGGTTTCTTGTGTGTCTGGGTGGGTTCGTGGTGTTTTCTTTTCGTGTGTGGGGGGCGGCCTTTGCGCCCTTCGCCTGCTGTGTGTGTTTTTTATGGACCTCGCAACCTTGGTAACCCGCTGTGTGGTTTTTGCCACACAGCGCGCACCTTATTTGCGGGTCCGTGTGTTTTATGTTGCACGTACGTGTGTCATGGGCCTCTGCGCATTTTCTGCACCTCACTGCCATTGAGCAGTGTGCCGCAATGTGGTTGAGGCCCTGACATCTGAAGCACTGCACCGTCTTGTTTTTGCGGCGCAGTGGTTCAGTGGTCACAGGGACCGCCAGGATCGTCTTAATGTCCCTTTTGTTCTGTGGGACGTCTGGCAGTGTGACCTGATACAGGGGCCATTTGCTGCCTATGTGTCCCATCTGTTGGACCGCCTTGACGATGTACCCCTGGGCAGTCAGGTCTGTTTTGATCGCCTGGGGGGCCACTCGTCTCGGCAGGTCCCTGATGACAATGTTTCTATTGCGTGTTTTCGTTGTGGGGAAAGTGTAGTGGGGTACGTTTTTGCTGTTGAGAAGTGTTTTTATTGTGGTGTAGTGCTCGAGTGTGAATAATGTTATTTTTATATTGTCACCACCAGCAGGTTTTGCTTTGAAATTGCCTCCCCCGATTGCTGTTTTTAGCATTTCGAAGAGTTCCTCGTAATTCCGAGTGAACTCCGCGACGATCGGAGGGAGGTGGTGGGTGACCTGGTTTTGTGTTTGTGTTGTTGTGTCTTGTGGTGTCTCAGGCTCATCGGCCACCGCCTGGAACCTGTTTGGGGTGGGTTCCACTCCCCGGACCGGCGGAAGCCTCGGCTGGCGGAAGGTTTTCCTCGCCAGCACAAAACCATCCGAATCCTGCCCGGTTACGCGGTTCCCTTCCAGTGCCAGTGTTTCCTGGTCCCCTCCTAGGACGACGACAGGTGCTGTCGGGGGCGCTTGCTCCTCAGAGGGTGTTGAAGTGGTTGGGGTGGTGGAGTGCTTTTTCCCCTTGGAGTGCTTCTCCTTTTTGTCCTTCCTGACACGCCGCTGCTTGGATGTGGTGGACTTGAGTGGGGGGGATTTAAGGAACTGGGATCGGGTAGGGGGTTGGGTCTCAGTTGCGGGTTTGGGAAGGATTTTTGTCGGTTGACTGGGCTTCTGCTTGCCATTTAGGTTGCGGATATGGTCAGCAAGGAGGCCACAGCTGTTGGCAAGCAGTAGTGGGCTGAGGAGAGGGGAGGGAGGGGCGGGATCGCAAATACTGACTACGTATTTGTTTGTTTGTGTATTATGTGGTTTTGCCATGCCGGTTGCGGAAAGGGGGCTTGCTGCCAGGTTGTTGTCAGTTGCAACTTTTGTTGGCACCGTTGGGTTTTCCGGTTGCAGTGCTGACCCTAGTAACACGATGGTAGACGCGGAATTCTGGACGGTGGCGGCGGAAAACCTCTCTGTGGTTCCGCGGCCCGCTTCCAGGTCCTGGCCTGCTTTTTCCCTATTCTTGGGGGGGGGGGGGGGGGCAGAGACTGACTCTGCGACAGCCGAGGTGCTCGAGATGGCCGACCGCGCGGCCCGCGGCAACAAGAAAGCGCGCCTCGTGTCGTCGGCGGAAAGGGACCGCCGCGACCCCAAGGCGTCACCCAAGCTCGACATACCACAACGACGAGAGGACACGACAATTCTGCCAGGCGACGCCATGCAAAATTTTCTCCAAGTGTCGTCCGTGCTAAGACCTAGGCGCAAGTGCCCGTCAATGATTTAATAAAAACAGAGCCAGAGAACACTTCTGTTTGTACTCCCGTGCTAGCGGGGGCCTATGGCTGACAGTACGCGAGTGAGAGGAGCGATGCTCAACCCTCGACTGCTACTCAGCGACACATACGGATTTATACCTTCATGCACAGAGTTGCCACCACCCAGCACAACGCAACTCAGTGCTTAACACACTTGTGCACAGGGCCAAGTCTATCTGTGATGATGACAGCCTACCTGCAGAGTTACAACACCTAAGGAAGACCTTCCGCAGCAACGGTTATAATGAGACGCAAATCTCGCGCGCCCTACACAAGAGCAGGAAGGTAGACACACCAGAAGAAGAAGATGAGACCAGATGCCTGGCATTTCTACCATACGCGGGACCGCCAACAGCCAAGATTGCCCGCATTCTGGAGAAACACAACATCAAGACAATTTTTCATGCCCCAAGTAAAATTAAGGACATACTTGGCTCAGTCAAAGACCACCTAGGACTGCAGACTCCGGGCGTATACAGTATTGAATGTGAATGTGGTACGAAATACATCGGACAAACGCAGCGCTGCATCACGCAGAGGCGCTCGGAGCACATTAGAAATGTACGCCTTGGTCAGACAGAAAAATCGGCGGTAGCGGAACATAGCCTAACGAAGGACACACCTTCCTCTTTGAGGGTACGAAGAAGCTGTGTGACGCTAAAGGATTTTGGGATTCAGTTTTCAAAGAGGCTGTAGAAATTCGGTTGAACAGCAACCTGATCAATCGAGACACTGGTTTCCAACTTAGTACAGCTTGGAATCCCGCAATAACTAAAATTAGAAGAGAACGCTCCGGCACGAAGACGGTAGCGGCCACAGACGTATTAGGAACCGGCAGGGACTCGACGCCCGGTCCGCGCCGCGAACCCCCCACCACTGGCGCGGCGGCCGATTCCGCAGGTACCTGATTGGTCGGCGCCCGGAATCAGTCATTGGTCCAGGAGCCTTTATAGGACCGCGCAACACAGCATCTCGACACTTCGCTTGAAGATGATGGGTACGAAACCCTTCGAAACGCTGCGAGAAGACGACGCCTTTACTCGGCTGATCACCCGAGAAGATTTCACGGACTGTTGCAGTGCATTCCAGCAAGTGTAGTTCATGCGGATTCCTCAAAATTACATGACAAAATAGATGATTCTGTTAGGACAAACTTAGTCAAGAGTCCTTCTAGAACAAATAATCGCATTCGATAGCTGTACTAAGGTTCATTATAATCATCGCTTTATTACTAAAAATTACAACTGCGATTTGCGCAGTTGTAAAATTGTTCAGTCAATGGTTAGTTTATTCGAAAAGTGTAGATGTTTTTCGTCTCTGCTGCTATATCCTTTCCAACATTAAAATCTCGCTGATTTCAGGTGGTCACAGTAATTGGTGGAGCATTTCTGAGATATCAGTTAGCCATGGGAAGACTCAAGTGCACTTAGAATAGCACCAAAGTTGGGAAGATCTCTCCAGAAGATTAAAACCTGGCAATACTGCAGATACAGGAACTCTTCAGATATTAAATGTAGAAACCCGGAATTCGAAAGTTATAATCGAATACAGAACGAGATTTTCACTCTGCAGCGGAGTGTGCGCTGATATGAAACTTCCTGGCAGATTAAAACTGTGTGGCCGAGCGAGACTCGAACTCGGGACGTTTGCCTTTCGCGGGTAAGTGCTCTACCATCTGAGCTACCGAAGCACGACTCACGCCCGGTACTCACAGCTTTACTTCTGCCAGTATCTCGTCTCCTACCTTCCAAACTTTACAGAAGCTCTCCTGCGAACCTTGCAGAACTAGCACTCCTGAAAGAAAGGATACTGCGGAGACATGGCTTAGCCACAGCCTGGGGGATGTTTCCAGAATGAGATTTTCATTCTGCAGCGGATTGTGCGCTGATATGAAACTTCCTGGCAGATTAAAACTGTGTGCCCGACCGAGACTCGAACTCGGGACATTTGCCTTTCGTGGGCAAGTGCTCTACCATCTGAGCTACCGAAGCACGACTCACGCCCGGTACTCACAGCTTTACTTCTGCCAGTATCTCGTCTCCTACCTTTCAGACTTTACAGAAGCTCTCCTGCGAACCTTGCAGAACTAGCCCTCCTGAAAGAAAGGATACTGCGGAGACATGGCTTAGCCACAGCCTGGGGGATGTTTCCAGAATGAGGTTTTCACTTATTCAGTTTTGACTAGAGTATAACTTCCTGTAATAGGTATTTCAACAATGGGAATTTCTTAATGTTGGTCCACTTATTTGTAAAATTTGATTCAGTAATCGGGGAACATATAATGAGCACAACACGTAGTGAAACCAAGTCTCATCATTCTCTGTTAAAGACATACAAAATTAAATAATTCACATTCTCCAAAAAAAATTGAAATTGTGTATTTACTGAAAGCACCTAAAGATTATTGTGTAATTTTGGACCGTACAGCACATAGTTCTGGTGCTGAGCATATGACAGTAAGCATACGTTTCGTTAATGTGAATTCAGCTGATGTTCACACTTGTGATATAAATATTAGTGAACATTTTCGTGGCTGTGTTCCCATAAGAGACACACCTGGTCTGTGTGTCTTACAGAGGAAGTCTTAAAACAGTTTGAGGAAATCAAAATACCTTAGAAGGACATGAGTGGGTAACTTTATGACAAAGGTTTAATATGAAAGGCAAGAACATAGGAACGCAAGGCAGATTTTATATGTAAACCCTAAGGCACATTTTGTTCCCTGCATTAGTCATCCCTGGATGTAGTTATAAATGATGTTTCGGGATATTTAACGGTCATATAATTGCCCTAAAGTTGAAGCCACTGAGTACAACAAGAGGGTAAGACTGACGCAGTGACCTCTCCTACGTATAATATAGCGCAAGTGCACTGGTTGAAATAAGCGAAGACGAAAATGCGGACAGAATGGGTGAAATAAGGCTCGCTCTTTGGCAAACCTTATCCGTGATTTTACGTTCCTTTGTTCAGAGGCAATATGGCACGATGTACTATTCTATAGTAAGTCTTTCATCAAAAATCTACAGAGTAGTACCCCGTATACACTGCCAGAAAAAATAACGCGCCTGGAAAGACGAATTCGATTTTCATCAAAATGATGACGTCTTCCACTCACGTCACAGCATCGAGGACCACAGCTCAACTGGTGCCCTCAAATCATCATGTGGAGAGACAGAACAGCGTGCTGTGGACATCAGCAATGAAAGCAGATTCTGCCTGCACACAACTGGTGGTCGTTTGCGCGTACGACGCAGACTTAGTAAGCGCTTTCTTGTAGAGTGCCTTCTGGTCTGGGTTGCAGTAAGGCGCAACTCTCGTTGAACTATACTGATTCTGGAGGGGATGCTAACCAGCAGTCGATACTTGCAAAATGTTGTTAGATCCGTTATTTTGGCTTTTGTGCAACAGGAAGGTGATGTGTTGTTCCAACAGGATACTGCTCACCCAACCACTGCTCGTGAAACTCAACGTGCTCTGCAAGACGTGCAGCAACTTCCCTGTCCAGAACGTTTCCATCGAACACGTGTCATGTATGATGGGACGAGAAGCGATTCGTGCGACTCGTCACCCAACAACTCTTACAGAACTACATGAACAGATCGAGCAGGCTTGGCATAACGTATCCCAGGACGGTGTTCGCCATCTGTACCATTGACTGGACGCCAGTGTCAGCGCACGTATTGTCACCCGTGGATGCTACACCACGTACACTGGTTGTTTCAGCATGGATCGATACCTGGTACTTCAGAACCGCTTGCGCTGTTCATCTGTAAATGTAATCATTTCATGTACTCCACATGCACTGTTGTAACAATAAATGTTGCGTGAACTGCAAAACCTCAAAAATACTGTACTACTTTTTTCCGACAGTGTATATTGAAAGCTATTTAGTTAATCGAAAAGACAAGAGAGTATTTCACACATTCCAAGATTACTTACTGCACGCTAAGAAACTGACCACCCAACTCGATGTAAAAAGTCCTACCGTAGGTGGTGCAATACAGAGACGAAAGAAGAAACAGATCCAGTTTGAGGGAGAAGATGAGAAAATTTAAGATCCAGAAATGCAGTACGAAATAGAATTTTACTTTAAAATGCTGGATGTTATAAAAAAAAAAAAGTGCTCTCAGTGAGAGATTTCAATAGTGTAAAAGTGAAAGAGAGCTCTTTGACTTTTTGTGAGAATGTAGTAAAATTAGAAACGTGTCTTCTGACGTTCTAAGTGACAAGTTTTCCCAACTGTGCAAAAATTTTAGTTTCCGACGGGCTAAGGATATCAACCTTGTCGACTTTAAAGATGAACTTCAATCGGTCTCATCGTTGGTAAGGCCTCGTAAAACATCAATTAGAACCTCGAGACTAATACAAGAACATGGCTTTGCCCCCAATCTTACGAATTTTTCTAACACAACAGAGATTAGATTAAATTAGATCAGATTAGTACTTGTTCCATAGATCATGAATACGACACTTCTTAATGATGTGGAACGTGTCAGGTTAATAAATGTTGTCTATACAAGATATTACATTAGACAAAATATTACATGACACTCAACATTTTTAACTTTTTTTGTGGGGGTTGGGGTAATTACTCACTTACTATATCCAAAAACTCGTCTAATGCGTAAAAGAAGTTGCCATGAAGAAATTCTTTTAATTTCCTTTTAAATGCTATATGGCTATCTGTCAGACTTTTGATGCTATTAGGTAAGTGACCAAAGACTTTTGTGGCAGCATAATTTACCCCCTTCCGAGCCAAAGTCAGATTTAACCCCGAGTAGTGAGGATCATCCTTTCTCCTAGTGTTGTAGCCATGTACACTGCTATTACTTTTGAATTCGTTCGGATTGTTAATAACAAATTTCATAAGTGAATATATATATATTGTGAGGCTACAGTGAAGATTTCTAGCTCTTTAAATGTCTGCAGGATGATTTTGGATAAGCTCCAGCAATTATTCTGATTACACTCTTTTGGGCAATGAACACACTTTTATTCAATGATGAGTTACCGCAGAATATGATGCCATACGAAAACAGAGAATGAAAATAGGCGTGGTAAGCTAATTTACTCAGATGTATATCGCCAAAATTTGCAATGACCCTAATAGCATAAGTAGCTGAATTCAAACGTTTCAGCAGATCCTCAGTGTGTTTTTTTTTTCCCAGTTCAACCTCTCATCAATGCATACACCTATAAATTTTGAATATTCTACCTTAGCCACAGATTTCTGATAGAAGTCTATATTTATTAATGGTGTCATTCCATTGACTGTGTGGAACTGAATATACTTTGTTTTGTCAAAGTTTAATAAGAGCCCATTTCCAGAGACCCACTTAATGATTTTCTGAAAAACATCATTTACAATTTCACCAGGTAATTCTTGTCTGTCGGGTGTGATAGCTATACTTGCATCATCGCGAAAAAGTACCAGCTTTGCACCTTTGTGAATATAGAATGGGAAGTCTTTAATATATATTAAGAACAGCAGAGGACCCAAGACCGAACCTTGCGGCACCCCATTCGTGATTGTTCCCCAGTTTGAGAAATCACCAGTTTTTGCATATTATGCGAACTGTTTATTTTAACTTTCTGCACTCTTCCAGGTAGGTACGATTTAAACCATTTGAGCACTGTCCCATTCATACCACAGTACTTGAGCTTATCTAGAAGTATTGTATGACAGTGCAAGTGGAAAACGAGTTTTGCGAGGGTTAAACTGCTCAAAGCTTATCTGTGGTCAGCAGTGGGCCACGCGCTACAGTGCTGGCTGGCAAAGGTGTGGACTGAACATGGACTAGCTGAATTTGTAGATTTCCAAGTAGTCAAAATGGTGTTCGCTGATGCCAATACAAGACAATAGCTGCAAGAGAAGGTGAATGTGTAAACGTATGTTTATCATTAATTTTAGTTTTGATTTATTTTAAATGTTGTGTTTCTTCATTCAATTGTTTCATAAAAATTTGTTATACGGAACGCCTACATTTACTTTGCTTAAGGACCAAATAGGTTCCCAAATGTTACCAATCTGTCGTGCAAACTCATTTTTGGCGGTGCTATTACAGATACCAGAGTCTGTTTACTTCTTCTTGTTTCCTTAGATCCACAGTTCTGCTCCAAATTCGTTGTTTTAATGGTAAACTTTTCGTGCCTTTTGCAACTTCTGCCTATGTATGCGATCTTCCATTGTTCTGCGCTGCAGCGAACAACCGTTCATTGCCCAGTTAACAGATGTGCGTTTGTTTCAGTCGTGTGAAGTTGGCACCCCTTTTTCGAGAATGTACTTTTTTTCATAGTTCTTGTTAGATGTGCCATAGTTCTAAAGTTCTTTGCACTAAATTTCAATAGTTCTGCAGAATGCAACGAAGAAAACAACAATACTCGAAAAAATTTCCGTATCGAAAACATTCGTTGTCAATTTTCGCAAAAACTAAATTCGTATAACAGTTCTGAGGACAGTTCAGAACAGAACACCAAGAATACTATCGAAAATTCCAACATTTTTTTTAAAGCTAATAGTTTACGATATAATTGCAATTTAAGGAGAAATTTTTTTCGCTTACTGTGAAGTTGGCACCCTTTCTTCACAAATGTATATTTTTTGCAGATTTCTTGATGGACATGCCATAGTTCTAGAGTTCTTTGTACAAAATTTGAATAGTTCTCTTGAATATAGCAACGAAAACAACAATGTATAACATAGCTGATTCAGGAACCCTTTCCTTCTGATACAATTCTCACTGTTGCCCCAATAAATGACTTTTACATAGATTCCAACCGTATTGATCATTACAAAAATATAACCATTGAATAACGGCGCACATTTCTTGCAGCGTTGTACAAAGCATTCAGCTTATCCGCTGTGAAAATACCACACTTGACGATATTGTAAAATTTACAATGGATGGCTTCCATTTATCTACAGTGTCAGCATCTATCGAATTATCTTCATGTAAACGTGATGCCAGGATCACACACTTCCCCTTTTTAGGTATGAAGGAAACTAGATTTCTGTTTTGTGGAAGACAAAAAAGGAACTGTGGGCAGCCCTTCTTTTACTGATAGCCAACTCTAGAGAAATCTCACGCTTGTTTTTCTTCATCGTGCCAACAAAAGAAAAATTCTCCCTTCGTAGCTCTATTATCATTCCAGTACTAGTAAACCAGTTGTCCGCTTCCACATTTCGACCTGACTGATATATAGGTTTACACAATCACAGAACAACATCAAAATGTTTATTGCTCAGTTGGTAAATCCTGCTGGTTGCAACACAGCGTATATTTCCAAATTGTGCAGGTAAAATACCTAAGAATCCACAAAAGCATAGATTTTAAATCCATACTTGTTTGTTTTGATAGGTACATATTGGCTAAAACTGAACCTTCTACAGAATACTCCGAGCTTCTTGTCTACTGTAATATTTTCTCCGAGGGTGCTACAGGTGGCGTTGCATTTCGAGTTATTTCACGATTTGGAGATCTCTCAAACGGGGCTGACTGTGTAGAAATTAGGTCAAAGTGCATATACCTGTATCAGTATATGTGCATCCGCGAAGTAAACGTCACTAGTAAAGATCCAAATATCATCAATCGATCATCAATCAGTTGCCCAATTTATATGATGATATCCTCTAGGCAAGATGCATCATTCTTGTCATTTTTCTTTATGGAAATCTGGAGCTCCCAAACCAAAAATCATGGTAACTGATTTTGGTAAGGCTTTGTTGGTTGCCATTTCTAGAGCAATAGCCAATTGCTCGGACTTAACAGATTATTTGAATAGGTTTTGTAGTCAGATTGTTTTGCATGGAAGAGTAATTCTACCCTTGTATTGTTTGAGAATAAGTTTATACCATTTTATAGTCATGATTTCGAGATGGAAATGGTTCTCAAGAGCTAAATCACAAGTCAAACAACTTTATCTTCGAGTTTTAGTCCATATTTACATGATGACAGATTTTCGTGAAATTGAAAGTGCTTTGCGCTCGCATTTGGTTGTTGCGTTGAGTGAACATTTTGGTATTGAAGAGTGTGGTCAAGAATATTCATCAATGGAACATCAGCGCCATCGTGATAACATTGTCAGAGGTGGTCCACGTCATTCATATAGCGACGATAAGAAAGATGTTGACAAGAAAACTGACAATGTTGAAATCAGTGATGACTGTCTTAAGGAATCGATTTTTAACTCTAAGCAAACTACCGCAAACACATGGATGGATAGGGCAAAGCGTATCTACAATGAAGCTGAAGTCATCGCGGATCAAGCTAAGGATGACAGTCTCTTTGATGTGAATCTGTACAACATTCCTATGTTACGGGGATGCTGTAAGAGTTGATGTATTATATACCATTGTGGACAGCTGTTATGTACCCTTCTTTCCATATTCCTTTATCTATTCGTTCGTCAGCTGCGACTGATGGATAATTTTCAAAATTAAAGACAATGGGCTTTGACAAGCTGCCTTTACGAGCTGACAAATTCATTTTTCAACATTTGAAGTGGCTGCGTGAGGAAACAAAACTGTTAGCGCCACTTATGATGGAAAAACAAGATTCAAGGCAAGCTGTGAAGCACAAACCACCTGAAGCATCACTGACTTGCCATGAAGAAGAAAACTGGAGAGGAAAAAATAAGAAGCTGAATTAAACAAACCCCAAAAGCAATCATATACTCGATAATTCTGAGAGCACACTGAACAATACCTTATGGAGTGAGACGCAACACGAAGATGGCAATGAGACAGAGTTAAACAAAATGTTTAATAGTTTTGAATACATGTTTTCTCCTACTTCGAGCTCACTTGTTATGAATACGGAGAACAACAGTCTCTCAGTAAAGAGTGATAGTGTGTGTTTTCAGGGCTCTCCAGATAATAATTTACTGCCGAATTTGGTCTCTAAAGATACATTTTATTCCACAAAAGACTATCGAGAATCATACTTCAGCAGGGATGTCACTGAAATTTCATCCTGTGGTTCGAAAACAGAAGAAAACCGAGACACCTGCAACAATAAAATGGAGGAGAATGCAATGCTCAAAAAGCGTCAAAATGAAATCATTGTCACATCGAGCATGCAAACTAAGAGCGAGAAAAACTACATAGATGATTCCCCAAAATGGAATTCGACTAAGAAAGTCATAGACATTAATAATTTTCCCAAATGGGTCCTCAAGCAAATTCAAATCTGCTACCTACAACTTGAAGGGAACATGCGGTTTCGATTATTCGATGACCTTATTCATGCAAGCAATATCACTCAGAGATGATTTCAAAAGTACTATTCAGATGGTGAGCCATCCATTTTTGGATCTGGCATTGGATGTTTTGGACAAAAAAATTATATGTGATACCGTACCTAAAAAAAGCAGTAATGTCTCGAAAAATATTGTCTCTGAATACAGAGTCGAATGTTGAGGAATTACACAGGACAATATTAAAAGATATCCCGATCTGCAACAAAAAGATATCGTGTCTGAGGTGCCTAAATTCACGCTATGTGGAACTACATTATATTCCAGTTTATAGGTATGTTCTTTTCAGACTTGGTTATAACTTCATGCAAGATGCTGTAGATGCAACAAATGGAGGTCTAAAGACTATCATAAAATCCAAGAAATGTAGAGGAGAAGGAGTCGAAGATAAGAAATTCGGATGCTACTTGATGATGGATACTAGTATAACAACTTGTCCACTAACTGAAGATCAGTTTCCTCCGAATCAAAGGAAGAAATATGTGTTGCAAACGATCACGAAAGAAATCGTAGTCAATAATGAAGAGTACACTCTCGTTGGTGCCATTAATTATAACAGCTCCATCAAACACTACACAGCACATGTCTTCGATGGAACCTACTGGAAGCAGTACGATGACCTGTATAGACGTACAGAGAGTTTCAAAAGAAACAATAATTTCTCCACACTGTTCATGTATGTCAAGACAGTAAAATTTTCAGATGGCAGCTACAAGTCTGAGGAGGCGAAATAAATAGTTCCTACATAGGAACTTTGCTTTATAAGGTAAGCAATTGCTAAAAGTTCGTATATAAATATTACAAATACAGCTCTTATGTTAATTCTTAGTATCTTTGTTTCTGGAACCACAGACTGTCTGTTTTAGTTACTAGAATAAGAGCATTTTATGCGCTAAATTTCACGTATATATTTTTTGTACTTATTTTTCTTAGTTGTTTCACACCTCATAAATTCTATGCTTATTTATTACTGAATTCCCTACATATGTATTTTCTTCTGGGTTTTAGTGTATCCTGAAGAGGAGCTGTTAAGAGGACCTGTAAATCACGACCTGTAGTTTTTACTGGTACATTGAAATTTAATAATGCAAGACTATCAATAGATTCAGGAATGAAACTTTTATCAAAGAATTGGTATATTGTGAGCTCTAGGTGAAAAAATTGTAAATCTGTGGAATACATAGTGCATTGAATATTGATGTTTATCTTATATACTGAATTAAACGTAATTGTTATTTTAGGTTCAATGTACATACACACTATTCCAAATAAAATATAAGAAACAAATTTTATTCTTTGAATTATTACCTTGTTGAAACAGCAAACCAGTAATATTTACCAGTTTCATGTGTTGATTGTTTAAAAAAATGTATTTTAAGAGTCAATTTTTTCTCATAATAATTTAAGAACATAATGTGACATACTGCAGCTTAAAATATTCAATCCATTGTTGAACAATGTGGTTCAGTGTGTTGGCAATCGCTATATTACTATTTGTCCATAGCTTTGTTTATGTAGCTTTAATAGTGGATGAGATACCGGTAACAGTATCTACGTATGCAAACACGTTGATTACAGAAAATTGAAACCAGAGATTTGTATGTCATTTTCTTCTCAATGACGACATTGCAAACCATTCCTGCTCCATAATCCTGTTGACGCCTTTCGTGTCCTTTTCATTTTCTTCAGTTTTACTTCTTTTCTTTGTTATTCTGGCCTCTTTTTTCATGCATGCCGCAGCTTTTTCAGTTTATGTGACATGTTGCCTGTCTGCCCATACCAGCACAATTTTCATGTTGTTCCTAGTTTTGATCCCTGTTCTGCTCATTGTGTTTAATCTTTACTCCATCATTTGTAACCTCCCCACAAAAATTTTAATGACAATATTTAATAGTAATGCACATTCAGCTAAGTGTAAGCTCCCCAGAGAAATTTTGAAAAGCACTATATTTAATAGAAATGGGACCAAGGCGTAACCTCTCTAGCAATTAAATTTGATGACAATAAAAATGAGAATCGCAATCTGACTCTGGTGTAAGCTCCCACAAAAAAAAATGAAAGTCAATTCAGTGATAAGGAAATCTCAGTGATAATGATAACTCAATTAAACCGAAATACCGCTCTTTGGCCCTGTGCAAAAATCATAATTAAATTCTTACCTCAGTATAACTGCATGTTAAACTTCTGCTCTTATTGTTGCCCACGGCTTGGAGGAACTGCATTGCAAATAATATTTTTTTTGAAATTTAACTGAAACTTTTCTTTAAGGGAAATGGAAGGAAATCGTTGGTTCAATTGAATGATTTTTTTTTGTTAAAAATTGCTTTGAAATCAAAATTATTATTGGGGCACTTGTTCAAAATTAATTACAATAAATAAACTTTATGTTATCTGATGGTTACCTACATTAACAATATACCTCATTCAGCATCTTGACCAGTATGCCATGTCGACGCTCGCCGACTCCTCACACACAACTGCACTCGACTGCTACTACCGACATACTGCACTGCTCACAGACTGCCCACTGACAGACTGCTCGCAACTGTACTACACGACTACTACTAGCGTACTGCTCGCAACACTCGCGCGGTCAAGCGCAGACTAACTACGATAAAAGGCTCTCTGGTCAAAGATTTTATTATGCCTCACCATCGCTGCTACGTTACATACGTGTTTCATAACCCTCCACTGGGGGGGGGCAAAAATTTGGCAGCGATGGTGAGTCATTTGGACTTGCCATCGCAAGAAATTTTTACAATTTACAGAATATTCAAATTTAGTACATAAATTAAATGTGGTGCACATGCACCGAGTACAAAATATATCAGACAAAGACAAAATTTGAGTACAAAACATAGTAGCAAATCAGAAAACTGTATATACAAATTATTTGACAGATAACAGAGTGCATACGCACTGAAAAAATTCTTTAGCATTTTCAGAACAAATTAACAGAATGGCAAAAAATCATGTTAACAAGTGACATTAGTGTACTCGCACTGGAGTTGAGAACATATCAGCAAATGACGAAATGTATATACAATGAGTAAGAAATGACATAAGTGCATACGCACTGAAGTATTGAATATACAGAATGAGTACAAATCATATTGAAAAATGAGAAAAGTGCACAGGCACTGAAGTTCAGTAGAAAACATATTAACACCTAACATAAGTGCACATGCACTGTAGTTCAGAACATATCACCAAAAAATAAAAAAAATAAAAAATGTATATACAATATAAAAGACAAGAGTGTACATATACTGTACTTCAGAACAAATCGAAAAAATGTCTTTAGCGTTTTCACAACAAATAAACATAATGGCAAAAAATCATATCGACAAGTGACATAAGTGTACTCGCACTGGAGTTCAGCGAATCGAAAAAAATGTATAGCCATGAACATAAATGATGTTAGCAAAAAATGATTTTCATTATTAGTATAGGAAAGGGAAGGATTGCATCATGGTTGTAGCACTTAAGATTGCACACAGCTGTTCTGAAAGTCCATATCTTTCCACAGAAGTACAACACCAAGTGACATAATTTGAAGTTCTTTTCCCATCAGAATTTATCAGTGTAGCCAAGACACTGAACTGTCGTAGTAATGTTCCATGTTCTCATTTTGGCAGTACACTAGGTACACCAAACAGTGGGACCATAATAACGTCTTCATCACTCACGGTGGTGGACAGCATGTCGTGTCAACACCACGCTCTTACAAGGCACACCAACGTAGAATTAGTGCAAAACCCAAATATAGTGCTCCATGATCATGAGGATGGACAGGACAAATCTACATTGCAGTAATTCAGGGTAGTTAGCTCATAAGGTGAAGGACATTAAGTCACATACCATTCTTCATTAGTAGTTTGCGGCATTCATAGCCCAGTTATTGAACATTTCTGTACCATGTATGTAGTATTACAGAAAAATGTTCATTAATTGTTTTACATAGAATCAGTAACCTTCTTTTCCTAGTTACAAAGCATTATTAAATAATCACATTCTTTTCCAGTTACAAAGTATAGCATAGTTAATTAATTATGTGTCATTCCAATAGTAATCTCATTCTCTTCCAGTTACAAAGCATAATTAAGAATCATTAGCCTTCTTCTAATTACAAAGCATTATGAAACAATCACATTCTTTTTCAATTACAAAGCATAGCATAATTAATTAGTCATTTTCCAAGTGACATATTATTCATTGCTGATCAGCATTACTCAGAACTCTCTTAAACTGGTATCATTATTTGGGTCTGTTAATACATTTTTTGTTAGCAATGCATTGCGTTGGGATCGATAATTAATTGCTGAGGCATAACACTATTTGCTTTTGTCCTATTGCTGCAAATGAGGATAGTAAACGTCATTCGTCATGAGTCAGCTGTAGCAAGGTTATGTAACAAGGCAGTATATGTGATCACATTTATAAATGATAAACACAAATGGGTAAAAAATAAAAATGCAAGTACTAGAACAGGTATAATAAGTAACAGGTTTAGTAAGTATCATGAAAAGCTTCTCCTGGAAAAAATACAAAATGGATTATTGACCTGAAAGAAGAAACGCACAATATGCTGAAAAGTAGTGAACTTCAAATTAACAAGTAGTGAAATGTGTATAAAATGTGTTCCATAGCTGTCCTTTCCAAAACTTTCCGTCATCCTACTATGCAATATAACACCTGCTGTCAAAACAAACTGCAACAAATACTTAAATAACTACATAGCATAAATACATAACTTCAACATTATCCTCATCTGCAAAGAAAAAAACTTCATTATCAATCACTTCATTATCCATATTATCATAACTTCATTATTATCACCACCTGCAAAGAAAAACTTCATTATTCATAATAGCATATTCTTCATCATTATTCATCAGCATTCATTATCATCTGCAAAAAAATCACTTCATTACTCATTATACAACTATTCCTTATCTCTAGCATATTTCATCACTAAAACTAAGATGTGTAGTTCTGTCTGACAGCCTGCATCAATCACCTTGTATTCTGAAAGAAAAAATTAGTTAAGACTGCTATTCTACGATGAGTATAGTATATTCTTGTTAATGCTTGTTAATCCTGATCCATTTACTCTTCCTCATAAAGTTATTGCATCTTCTTTCGTTTATTCCGTAGGTGAAATTCCCATTTCTGTTGAATTTATTTCTTACACGCATCATTTCTTTCTGAAATTGATGAACAAAGATTAATGTCTTGCATTTAAATCATATACCCACTAAATAATGACTGGTTTATGGTAACATAATTAACCATACAGCATAACATGACAGAAAACGTAATATGTCAAAGACATTGACAGTGTTCAAAACCAAAATGTACAGAGAATATCACAATGCAGCAGCAAAAGAAAAATGTAAAACAGTCACGATGTTGAGATATCATAGGGCAACAAATGTCAAAGTCAACTGGTGTGTGTTATATCTTAACAATTTCACAGTGCATACAAACAAAACTGGAATACAATCATACACACAAAAAAAATGGAAAATGTGCACGGTCTGATGTGTAACGACAAGAAAAACGACCTGTTAACCTTACCTTGCCGGGCACTTGCCAAAAAAAATACGATAATCATCAGTAATTAGTCATGTGAATATAATTGCATTAGTAAATGGCATCATAGTGTGTTGAATCATAAAGTGTCTTCATTCAATAAAGGGTTTAATATTTGACCAATGGTGGTTGCCTTTCGATTTTCTGGTTCTCAAAGTTTCGACGTGTACAACATTGGGGTGAGGGATGCTGCGAATCCGATATGGACCTGCGTATAGAAGTTCAAATTTACTGCACTTACCTTTTAATTTGCTGGATAAATAGAGTGTACGTACTAATATCTTCTGTCCAACGTGAAAGTCTCGGCGTGTACAAACCTGTTTTTGCTGTCTTCTCCGGCGCTCTGCGGCACGTTTGATGTTGTTCAGCGCAATGTCAATTATTTCATGGTGTCGTAGGCGACGACATTTAGGGAAGTTTACTAATTCTTTAATTTTGTTTGGTGGTTCAACGTTTTTCAATATAACAGACGGAGATAGCATAGTGGATTCATTTTGAATGGAATTAATTACATCTTGGAATGAGAGTATGTGTGTATCCCAATCAATATGTCTTTTGTGGCAGTATATTCGGCACAGCTTACCAATTTCTTTCATTAATCGTTCACAGGGGTTCGAAGAAGCATGGTACTTGGATATATAGATCGGAGAAATCTTTCTAGCTCGTAACATACGTGTCCATATGCTAGAACGAAATTGTGATCCATTGTCAGAAATTACTTTCAACACATGCCCTACATGAAATAGAAAATGTTTTACAAATGCTTTCGAAACAGTTTTAGCAGTAGCTTTGCGTAATGGAGTGAAAGTAACAAATTTTGAAGTGAGCTCAACAGCGACAAAGATGTAGCAAAAACCTCTGTTAGTTCTCGAAATCGGACCAAAAATGTCTACAGCGGCCATGTGTCTTAATTTAACAGGTACAATGGGATATAAAGGAGGAATATGTGAAGTGGTGTCTGATTTAGCTTTCTGGCAAATTTTACAAGACGCTAAGACTCGTCGTATACGTTTCTCCATGTTGGTAAAATAACAGTTCTGCCTCAGTATAATAAAACATTTTCGTGCTCCGTAACGTGCGTAACTTAAATGAGTGTACCAGATTAGTTTGTTAACCAGTTCGTCAGGAATGCATAATAACCAATTGTTGCTGTCAGGATGAGAGCGGCGAAACAGAATGTCATTGCGTACAGTGTAATGGTTTCTAATCGTAACATTATTCTTATCTTGCCAAAGGTGTTTAATTTCTTTCCACACGTTGTCTTTATTTTGTTCTTGTGCTATGTCCTGTAATGACGATGAAATAAAATTTTCAAATGCTACTTGCTGAATGTACATGACACTGAAATTTGCTTTGCAAAAGTTGGTTGCTACGTCTTGCTGATTGTTGCTGAGAGAACGAGATAGTGCGTCTGCTATAACATTTTGTGTGCCGGGAATGTGAACTATTGTAAAATTAAATTCCTGTAAATAAAGTTTCCATTTGCTTAATCTGTCGTGAGTGAATTTAGCCGAAAGTAAAAATTGTATCGCTCTGTGGTCTGTGTAGACGGTGGTATGTCTGCCATAAAGAAAGTGCCGAAATCTCGTAAAAGCCCATACAACACATAATGTTTCCAGTTCTGTAACGGAATAAATTCGTTCAGCAGGTGACAAAATGCGGCTTGCAAATGCGATGTTTTTGATTACTGTAGAGCCATCTTCTTCAATTTCCTGGAAAATATGTACGCCTAAAGCGGTGTTGGAACTGTCGGTGGCAATGGAAAAATTTCTAGTAAGATCTGGGTGCGATAAAAGTGGTGCATTCAACAAAGCATGTTTCAAATAACATTCTCGTGAACAAAATTCTGCGTGTCAAAAGTAATGTTTGCGTTACTGTAATATGCAATCTGTGCTGTATCTGGTTAAAATCTATCGTACGTGTTATTATTTACGGGAGAATGTTGTGGCATATCCACTATATGAACTGTTCTGTTATTTCTTACTGACGTGTTACGCTATGGATGACACCTATTGTCTGTTTCATTCATGATTATTTGTTGTTGCTGATGTTGTTGCTGCTCATAAGATCGACTGTTATTAAATGTACGCTGAAAATTGTGCTCATCATTTTTTTTTTACGTCTGTCATGATAGTAATTTCTATACTGCGCATTGCGATACGAGTTGAAATAGTGTGTTGTCTGTACGTAGTTATTTCTTTGCTGCCATGCGTTACTATTTGTTGGAGCTGGGACTATACGTGCACGCGGCGAAACATTAAAGTTTGGTTGACCTTGTAGACTGCATTGTTGGTTAGGTATGCTAAGCGGTTGACTTTCATGCTATTGTGGTGAAAAAACATCTATTGTTACAAAAATGTGGTTCCTGTTACTAATAATTTTACACATACTGGCGATTACGATTTTATCTGTAATTAAAATTACGGCGGTAATTCTGGAGTGCTTAATAAAATTGTCACATTCGGTAAAGATTTGTCATATCCGGTTTTCATTACATATTCTTAATCCTAGGTAGAGCAATAGTTAAAGAGCAGTTTTGATAGATATAAAGGATAGTAGAAGAGAAGGCAGCAGTGCAGAAAACTAAAGATGAAAGAGCACTACTACAGCTCGGGGCCCTATGCTCGCTACGGCACATATTCATTAAAGCGTAATGAATCCCCTGAGGTCTTTTACGCACTGCAAATAAGTTTTAGCTTTTGCGTTGCAAGCAATAGCGGTAAAATTCCAAAAGTAAATCGCTGTATTCTTGCTAATTCCAGTTTCTGCATAATAGGTAATGCTGATGAAAATACAATAGCAAATTGTCGCCTCAGGTTCAAAGCTAGTTTCTCCATTACAGGCAATAGCGGTGAAAGCATAAAAACAAATTGTCGTATACAGCTCAAAGCGTGTACCTGTGTTCTGTCATTATTAAATTCTTTACATTTTCTGGCGGATAAAAATTGCTCGTAATCTACGTTCTCGTCATTGAATTTGAAAACACGTTCGGGTTTGTGTGTGAATCTGTTTGTCTGTGTCGTTTCGTACTTCAAGTTGCGTAGCTTTTCATATTTTAAGTCGCGTAGCTTTTCGGATTTTAATTCGCGTAGTCTCTGTAAATTGTTCACATTATACACGCTGCGTGAGTCAGACAAATGTTCACTAAGTGGCGTCTGCTGTGTTGAGTTATTAACTGAAATATTTTTCATGTCTGTTACCTCTTGCTGTAAATTTGACAAATTTCTCCGTAATGAGTGATTAGCTGAATCGATCTCATTGACTGTCTGTTGTAGATTTTGAAATTCCGGTGTTTGACTGAACGAAACCGGTGAAGTATCGTCTGATTTGTTGTCATTACTACTTTCTATAACGTCAATACGACTGGCCAGTTCATCAAATTTTTCAGTCAGTATTTTTACCTGCTCATCAGTTTTAGTGTCAGAGGCATTAATCTGTTTTTGCAATTTACGCGTAGTTTCATTCAGTTTTTTAACGTCAGTTTTGACGACATCTGAATCCTGTGTTAGTTCTAATTGTTCGAGTCTATCGGTCACTGTTTGAAAATCTGTTGTGTATGTGTCCGTTTTCGATTTAAGATCGGAAATTTCGTCACGTAATTCTGTGTTCGACTGTTTGATGGAATTAATTTCGTCGGACACTGTAGCAATATTGTTGTCTACATATGTTTTCGCTTTCGCGAACATTTTACGTTTGTCTTCCTGTCTCTGTGCAGTGATTGTTTCCATTACCTGACGTTTTACTTTATTTTGATCCTGAATAAATTTGCGGAAACGCGTATCACTGTTCTGTATGTGCTGATTAAAGCGCTCGTTAATCTGAGTGTTTTGCTGTTCGAATTTCGCGTCTATCTTTGCGTCCATTGTGCGCGAAAGTTCTACCGTCATTGCTTTAAACTCGTCCCGTAATTGTGTAGATTTTTCAGAGCATTGTTTAGCGACTCCGCTAATTTCGTCTCTGAGTGTTTCTGTTGCAGCTGTTTGCATTTCCCTTAATTCCTGAGCAACAGACCTAATTTCTTCGCTACTTTTTTTTGAACAAGCCTCAATTTCCACGCGCAACTGTTCCTTAGTGTCATGACACTGCGC
Source organism: Schistocerca piceifrons (assembly GCF_021461385.2). Lineage (NCBI taxonomy): Eukaryota > Metazoa > Arthropoda > Insecta > Orthoptera > Acrididae > Schistocerca > Schistocerca piceifrons. The sequence goes on from NC_060139.1 coordinate 379,678,199, forward strand.
GGCAACGGCTCTAATTTGTTCACTAAGCTGTCTGGAACTGTTGTCTAATTTTTCATTTAACTGTTTGTTCTGTTCACTCTGTTGTTTGGAATTGTTATCAAATCTTTCATTAAACTGCTTAGTCATTTGTAGCAACAATGCCATAATTGGGTTCGACTCAAAGTCAGCATTTCTATTCTCTGTGCTGTTTAATGGTGGATCTGGAATTGTTTCGCTTTCTGTAACCATTTGGTTATTTTGAGATTTACAAAAAGGTTTGTCAGTCGAATGTACACTGTCGGTCATTATTTCTGAATTAAATGAATCCGTCGTACTTTCAGTACACTGTCCATTTTCATTAGACAAATTTGTCTGTTCGTCACGTGAATTTAGTAAACCGGTTGTGTTAAGCTGGGCAGCGCTCATTACAATAGAGCTCCCCGCGTCATCAATTGTCGTCAAATCAACAGAGGACATAACCGAGTTCGTTTGTTCAACATTAAGACAAATATCATCATTAGCGGTTGGAATGCACTGATTCTCAGTGAACGCAGGATTGTCATCATTACGCTGCGTGTCACAAGTCCTATCGGTAAAGTTGTTTGAGTCGGTGATTCATTCATAATACTTCGCGATACACTATTCACAGTCTTTCGCGGCATTTTTACAATAGTCACAAAAATTCACAAACCAAATAAGCACAATGCAAAAGCAACACACAAATACAACAGAGCAACGAATTGCCGTTGACCTGTAGAAAGAAAGTCACAAGATTAGTAAAAGCGTTGCGCCAAGTCCTAATTATATTTAAGCAAATATGAGCAGATATCTGACTGTTTTTCAAAAGACTCTCAACGAAATACGATCCTGGACTGGGTGTCGCCAAGAGTAACCTCCCCACAAAAATTTTAATGACAATATTTAATAGTAATGCACATTCAGCTAAGTGTAAGCTCCCCAGAGAAATTTTGAAAAGCACTATATTTAATAGAAATGGGACCAAAGCGTAACCTCTCTAGCAATTAAATTTAATGACAATAAAAATGAGAATCGCAATCTGACTCTGGTGTAAGCTCCCACAAAAAAAAAATGAAAGTCAATTCAGTGATAAGGAAATCTCAGTGATAATGATAACTCAATTAAACCGAAATACCGGTCTTTGGCCCTGTGCAAAAATCATAATTAAATTCTTACCTCAGTATAACTGCATGTTAAACTTCTGCTCTTATTGTTGCCCACGGCTTGGAGGAACTGCATTGCAAATAATATTTTTTTTTTAATTTAACTGAAACTTTTCTTTAAGGGAAATGGAAGGAAATCGTTGGTTCAATTAAATGATTTTTTTGTTAAAAATTGCTTTGAAATCAAAATTATTATTGGGGCACTTGTTCAAAATTAATTACAATAAATAAACTTTACGTTATCTGATGGTTACCTACATTAACAATATACCTCATTCAGCATCTTGACCAGTATGCCATGTCGACGCTCGCCGACTCCTCACACACAACTGCACTCGACTGCTACTACCGACATACTGCACTGCTCACAGACTGCCCACTGACAGACTGCTCGCAACTGTACTACACGACTACTACTAGCGTACTGCTCGCAACACTCGTGCGGTCAAGCGCAGACTAACTACGATAAAAGGCTCTCTGGTCAAAGATTTTATCATGCCTCACCATCGCTGCTACGTTACATACGTGTTTCACATTATACATATTGCAACTGTTGAAACCCATTCTGATTTTGTTTTATGCCATGTAAACATTTTTCCTGCACACACGACAGCCGACAGGTTCTTCAAATATATTACATAAACGAGGTTCTATGGAAACTGCGACGCCCAAATTAAACAAAATGATATTTAAGCACGAGAATGACGAAGTACTGTACATGAAGTGTATATTTTTAGAATCAGGAAGAACCAGAAGAATTTATTACGTAAAACAATAATTGTTTTGATCTCACATGACATCCCGGACCCACTAATACCTAAAAATATGCCCAGGACCCTCATGGATGAAAGTTAGATGGCAACATCACCAAACGGTAGGATACATAAAAACATGTGCTGTGTGTAAGGAATAAATTTGAAATTGCTATCTTTAATATTCTTGCAAACATTTGTTCTAGTTAGAAAGGAAGTGTGGTAGTTTGATGAGTTACACTACAGCGAGAGTCAAAATTCTTTACAATGTATAGAAATATAAGTATATTTAAATTAATATATTGTACAAACAAACTAAGTAGTATGTTAAAATCCTAATTCAGTACCTGACTGATAGAGGTGTTATTATGTTGAGGGGATACAGTATCAACATTAATGAGGAGTACGAAATTTCTAAAAAAGAACTTCGTTTATTTGGTCCTCACTAATCCGGAATTCCGGTTTATCCGGATTCATATTTTGTGTCCCTCGGTATTTTTCTCTTTTTTCTTATCTGGTTAGTGGAGCGTGTGAATGTATCAGCTCTTTCAGCCATCTGTTTGTTTTGCAATGACGAGCCTTCTCTCTCTGAATCATCTAAACGTACACATCCCACGCTTCCACCTACAGTTACTGCAGTCAGTGTTAAGAAGGTGTACCGGCATTTGTACAGTGCTGAATATTTAGACTTTTTGTATTTAATAGAATATATATCTGGATTTTCGGTTATTCGGATTACATCCGGTCCCACCTAGTCCGGATAAAAGGGCTTCTTGTGTACTGCACTGCACGTTGTAGCATTGTTTATTTCTCACATAATTCCAGAACAAAAGTGAGAATTTACGATCCGTCCTCATAGCTGTACTTCCAGCAGTACCTCATCTCCTGCGTTCCAAATTTCGCAGAAGTTGTCCTACGAAAATTGCAGAAGTAGCACTCCTGGAAGACAGGATATTGTGACGATATTGCTGGGGATAGAGACCCAGTCCGACACACACTTTTTATCTGCCAGCAAGTTTCACATCGGCGCACACCCCCGCAGAGTGAACACACCATCTATTGGCACCATATAAATGTTATGAGGGTTTTTAAAAGAACTCTTTCGGTGCTATCCAGAACTGTCAGCAAAAGGCTTGTGCCAATTTATTATAATGTAGACCATGTGGGTCTCTCGTAAATGATATTATCTCATTAACTGTTATCCCCACAAAAAATGTTATTACAGCTTTCGATAGAACTCTTAGGGTCCTATTAAGGAATGCCATCAGACCTTTTGTACGATTTTCTTACTTTTATATGACAAAAGTGGGTCCCACATTAATTATCTCATATAATGTCATCGTCACAAAAATTGTTATTGTAGTTTTCGGTATATATACCAAAATTTTGTCGAGTTATTGTTTTCTTCCCGAAATTCTGTAGAACTATTCGTGTTTTGAGCAAGGAACAATAGAACTAGACATATCAAGAACTATAAAAAAAAATGTATATTTCTCGTAAAAGGTGTGCAAACTTCACAGGAAATGCTCATAAGCATTCCTTATTAAATGCAGTTACTATTCAGTTACTGCACAGAGTATTTTACTAGTATTTTCGATAGAACTCTTACAATGCTATCCAGAGCTGTCATCAGAATGTACGAATAGACATAAATTTTTTGTACAGTAAGTGAGCCTCACAATTAATTAATTACCTTACAAACTATTATAACCACAAAAAATGTTATTATGATTATCGATAGAAGTCTTGGTTTGTTATCCAGAACTGTTCATCAAAACTGTTGTACGAATTTATTTTTCTCTGTGAAGACGGTGTGTCTAACATCAAGGCAGTTACTGTATAAACTGTCAGCCCCACAAAAAGATGTTATTAGGATTTTCGATAGAGCTCTTGGTGTTCTGTTCAGAACTGTTGCACGAATTTACTTTTTGCGAAAATTGACAAAGGATGTTATCGATAAGAAATTTTTTCGAGTATTGTTGTTTTTTTCGCTGAATTCCGGAGGACTATTCAAATTTTGGTGAAAGAACTCTAGAACTATGGCATTTCTATCAAGAACTCTGAAAAAATATATATTTCTGAAAAAAAGGGTGCCAACTTCACAGTAAGTGAAGAGGTTTCCTCCTTAAATTGCAATTATCTCGTAACCTATTAGCTGCACAAAAAACTATTCGATAGAACTATTCGGGTTCTGTTCAGAACTGTTCTCAGAACTGTTGGACGAATTTACTTTTTGGGAAAACTGACAAAGAACGTTTCAATTTGAAAATTTTTTCGAGTATTGTTGTTTTCTTCGCTAATTTCTGCAGAACCATTCAAATTTTGTACAAAGATCTCTACAACTATGGCATATCTATCAAGACCTCTGAAATAAATTATACATTTCTGAAAAAAAGGGTGCCAACTTCACAGTAAGTGAAAAGATTTTCTCCTTAAATTGCAATTATCTCGCAAACTATCAGCTGCAAAAAAAATGTTATTTGGATTTTCAATAGAACTATTGGGGCTCTGTTCAGAACTGTCCTCAGAACTGTTGTACGCATTTACTCTTGCGAAAATCGACAAAGAATAGTTTCGATACCAAAATTTTTACGAGTACTGTTGCTTTCTTCGCTAAATTCTGCAGAACTATTGACATTTTGTACAAAGAACTGTAGAACTATGGCACATCTATCAAGAACTATGAAAAAAAATTAAATTTCTCGTAAAAGGGGTGATAACTTCACACGACTGTTTGTTTCTTTGTCTTTATGCTACGCTACGAAGAATTTCAACATTTCACGATAAACGTATATGTAAATCGTAGTGGAGTTCATGGCAGGTCTCGGGGAACAGTTGCCCACATCCTCTCTTCAGCAAGGATCATCCACTGGAAGCCTATTTCTAAAATCATCTTATAGCAGGGAAATTTCCAGAATTCTGGGCAACCACAAGGAATATTCACTGAAGCTCCAAAGAAACTGTTATAGGTATGCGCATTCAAATAGAGAGATATGTAAACAGGCAGAATACGGTGCTGCAGTCGCCAACGCCTATGTAAGATAACAAGTGTCTAGTGAAGTAGTTAGATCTGTTACTGCTGCTACAATGGCAGGTTATCAAGGTTTAAGTGAATTTGTGCGTGGTGTTACAGTCGGCGCACGAGCGATAGGACACAGCATCTCCGAGGTAGCGATGAAGTGGGGATTTTCCAGTGCGACCACTTCACGAGTGTACCGTGAATATCAGGAATCCGGTAAATCATCAAATCTCCGACATCGCTGCGGCCGGAAATGATCCTGCAGGAACGGGACCTACGACGACTGAAAAGAATCGTTCAACTTGACAGAAGTGCAGTTCTACCGCAAATTGCTGCAGATTTCACTGCTGGGCCATCAAGAAGTGTCAGCGTGCGAACCATTTGTAAGTAGGCTGTTTAGGTTTTTATGTTGGTAACGCCACGTAGCGCTCTGCATGAAAATCACTGACTGTGCTGTGTGCAGTCTGTGGCTGGTTGGCATTATTGGAATATTCGCTATTGTAGTGTTGGTCAGTTCGACGTGAACAGCTTGTAGCGTTGTGCATTTGGAGGTGAGCCGCCAGCAGTGGTGGATGTGGAGAGAGAGATGCCAGAATTTTGAGAGGTTGCTATAAGCGGACGATCTGGACGTGTGTCCGATAGAAAAAGAAAATTTGTAAAGATGGATGTCATGAATTGATAGATATATATATGATGAAGTTTGAACACTATTAAGGTAAATACATTGTTTGTTTTCTATCAAAATCTTTCATTTCCTAACTATGCCCATCAGTAGTTAGTGCCTTCAATAGCTAGAATCTTTTATTTAGCTGGCAGTATTGGCGCTCGCTGTATTGCAGTAGTTCGAGTAACGAAAATTTTTGTGAGGTAAGTGATTCATGAAAGGTATGGGTTATTGTTAGTCAGGGCCATTCTTTTGTAGGGATTATAGAAAGTCAGATTGAGTTGTACCAAAAATATTGTGTGTCAGTTTAGTGATGATCAGAATAAGTAAAGAGAGAAATGTCTGGCTACGTTCAGTTTTGCTCAGCTGTTTGAAAATCAAGTAACGTAAAAGGTTTACCAGCACTGTCATTTATACATTTTTCTGAGGGAACGTTTGGCATTCAACGAAACATCGATATGGGATTTCGGAGCCAAAGGCCTACTCTTGTATTCTTGATGACTACGTGACACAAAGCTTCACACCTCACCTGGACCCATTCACACCGACATTGGACCGTTGATGACTGGAACATGTTGCCTGGTCGGATGAGTAAGGGTATAGAGACAACCTCATGAATGCATGGACACTGCGTATCATCATGGGATTGTTCAAACCAGTGACATCTCTCTAATGGTGTGGGATGTGCGCAGTTGGAATGATATGCGACACCTGATACATCTAGATACAACTCTAACGGGTGACACATATGTAAGCACCCTGTCTGATCACCTGCATCCATTCACGCCCATTGTGCATTCCGACGGACTCGAGTAATTCCAGCAGGACAATGCGACACATCACACGTCAAGTATTACTACAGAGTGGCTCCGGCAACATTCTTCTGAGTTTAAACACTTCCGCGGGCCACCAGACTCCGCAGACATGAACATTATTGAGCATATCTGGGATGCCTTGCAGCGTGCTGTTCAGAACAGATCTTCAGCCCCTCCCACTCTCACAGATTTATGGACAGTCCTGCAGCATACATGGTATCGTTCCCTCCACTACTACTTCAGACATTAGTCGAGTCCATTACAAGTCATGTTGCGGCATTTCTGCGTGCTCGCGGGGGCCGTATGTGATATTAGGCTAGTGTACCAGTTTTTTGGCTCTTCAGCGTAAGACTAATAAGGATGCATTTGGTATACAGGAGAAGAGGCCTTGGAAAAGAGACATCTTATTTGGTTGCAGAATGTAAAGTTCCTCTTTATGCAACAATGTTTCAAAATATTTAACACGTGAAACAATACATAACTTTGTGAAATTAAAATTCCTGTGTTGCGTTCTGTTTCACATAGCCCTTTTTAGTTTCGATCCATAAACTACACTAAACGAAGAGAAGTTTTAATGAGTGAGCAAGTCTCGTTGGGTGACTATGTCGTGGAGCGCCAGGGGAATTACCTACTGAGGCAGATGAGCGGGCGCCAAAAATGCCCATTCATGTAGTTAAATGTGTGTACTCAAGAGCGTGTAACCAGTAATGTTGTATATTTAATTATCTGCCATGAATTTTAAGAGGTGGCAAACTCATGCGTGGACATGCCACAGACGACTACGTACTGTTCATCAGGGTAGTAGTGGTAAGGTCTTATGGGACCAAACTGCCGTGTCATAGGTCTCTAATCTTACGAACTATTTAATCTAACTTAAATTACCTTACGCTAAGGACAACATACACACCCATGCCTGAGGGAGGACTCGAACCTCATATAGGGGGAGCCTCACGGACCGTGACAAGCCCCTCAGACCGCGCGGCTATCTCGCAGATTGCGAGCCAAACACGCAGCACTCATTCAAGACCATGTGCAAGGCCACCCATAATTATCGTATTTGTAAAAGGGGACCGGATCTGGTGTATGGAGTATCTATAAAACAGGGTTATTCTAAATGATGGACCAATTTTCGAAACGTCGTGTTTATTCAAATACAAATCCAAAATTAACAAGTTTTATACCAATGAAAAAAGAAAATTACAAAGTTTTTTCATAATATTTGATATCAGTTGAATATATTCAATGATTCATAATAATTTGTACTTTATTAGTTTTTAATAATTATTTAACAGGTAGAAAAGTGATAAATTTTATACATGTTCAATGTGGGCACCGTTGGCTGCACGGCACACATCATGGCGGTAGCCAAACTCGTCCCACACACGCGAAAGCGTATCTGCTGTTACTCTTTGAACTGCAGTAGTGATCCGGTTCTGCAGATCGTTAAGAGTGGTTGGTAGAGGCGGTACGTAAACAGCTTCCTTCGTATAACAGAATGAGAAATAGTCGAAGGGTGTAAGATTGGGAGTTCTCGGTGGCCAGAAGTGCAGAGTCAGGTCCTCAAGTTCCCTGCGACCAATCTAGTGCTGAGGAAGGGAGTCATTCAATAAGCTTCGTACATCACGGTGCCAATGGGGCGGAGCTCCATCCTCTTGGAAAATGAAGTCCTAGGAATCTTCCATAACTCGAGGGAACAGCCATTGTTCCAACATGTCCAGGTGCGTGATTCCCGTTACAGTTCTTTACGCAAAGAAAAATAGTCCATAAAGCTTTGTACGGACTATGGCACACAACACTTTTATCTTCGGTGAGTCTCTTTCGTGTTGTAATGATGAATGTGGATTTTCCAAACACGATGTACGAATATTGTGAGGTGGTAAGGGCTATGGGACCAAACTGCCGAGGTCATCGTTCCTTAGGCTGACGTGCTACTTAATCTAACGTAAACTAACTTACGCTAAGAACAACACACACACCCTTGCCCGAGGGAGGCCTCGAACCTCCGACGGGGGGAGCCGTGCGGACCACGAAAAGACGCCCCAGACAGACAAATATTGTGTCTGTTGACTTTTCCACTAAGATAGAACGTCGCTTCATCGCTAAAAATTACATGCTGTACGAATGAGTCATCCTCCATCTTTGTTAGCACATAACCACAACATGCGAGACGCTTCTCTTTGTCATTGGGGTTGAGAGCCTGCACAAGTTGCAATCGGTAGGGCTTGTACAACAAACGCCGTCTTACTACTTTTCATACTGTTGGTTGGGGTATTCCAAGGTCTCGACTGGCTCTATTGGTAGACTTACTGGGACTGCACACTAAACTTTCTTGAATCCGTCGGACATCATCCTCTGACACACACGGTCGGCCTCTGTTTTTTCCTTTGCACACACCCCAAGTTTGTTTACGTTGTTTAAACCAACGTTTCTCTGCCTCGTGTTGACGGGGTTTTGTGTGATGTCCTTAGGTTAGTTAGGTTTAAGTAGTTATAAGTTTTAGGGCACTGATGACCACAAATGTTAAGTCCCATAGTGCTCAGATTTATTTTTTCAAACCATCAGCTAATGCTTTTGGGAGCTGGTGGTTCAGTACCTACTCTGGTACGAGATGCTAGCTGCACTACAATTTCCGACTCACTTTTCGCGAATTCAAGAACTCAGAAAACCTTGTGCTCCACAGTCACCATCTCACTCACAACTCAATGGCGGCCCTATTGCCGCGCGAACGCTACCTACCGCTTCTGAAACCATCACCGCCCGCCACCGCCCGTCAAAAACTTAGAAACTTCCTCTTTTCATTTTGGATTTGTGCTTGAATACATACGAGTTTTTGAAAATGGGTACAGCATTTAGAATAATCCTGTATTTTGGAAGGCAAATGCCCCTTGTAAGTAATCACAAAAAAAATTCAAGTTCCAACCATGTTACAACCAGCATAATATACCAACTCTTAAATAATTTTCTTGAAAAAAAACGGCTGACTACACTATCTTTTATTTCTTTCTCTGAGACACACGTGGAGGGGGGCACCCTCTTGCTCAGGGTATGGGCATCCTTGACCCACCTTCAGTCCCTTATATTCAAATATTTAATATTGTATCCTCTGATGACCATATAATTTTGACCTGAGAAGTTTAAAATATAGTAGTTCACTAACTCATTTTCGCATTTTGCGTCGTTTTTACTCATGTGCAACCCAGTGGCTTTCATGTGTTATACCTTTAGAGCTTAAAACATATTAAGATTTCAACTTATTTACCATCTAGTAAGATCCAAAAGTTTGTTACAGATTCAGCTGTATTTTTTAAAACCTGCAGTATTTTTTCTATTATACTACACTACTGTTTTAAAAATTAATTGTACTTTTATTAGACCTTCCTTCAGTCCCTGCGTTTCATATCCCATGGATTTGCTTCTGTTTATACTTAAAATTATTAGGAGAAGGTAATGATATCCAATAACATCGATAGTATTAACCATGGTTCAAATCGTAGTTTTTTACATAACAGAAGCTGAAAGCCTGACAACCAGCAGCCTTACTTCGAATAACAGCAATAGCAGTCATAACGGGTGAGATTGCGTGTATCCATATCTATTTCCCCACTCTGTTTAGCTTATGAATATGCCTCACATGGAATTGCTTTTACTCTGTGGGATCAACCCCCAAACCTCTTGATAAATTTCAATCAGATTTGGCACAAAAACAGCAGGACTTACAAGTATTAGCACTTTTGGGTCTATAACCTACTACCTCCAAGAGGAGCGGAGATAATTTTTTTGGACTCTTATGCGTATGATAAATGTCAGAAGCACAAAATGGTTTATGGGCTCCGACGTATGGACTGCTCTGAATGACAGGTGTATTGTGTTGGAGAAGTGTCAGCCTGCATTACCCAACTACTTTGCATGGTGACCTCTACGTCAGGAGCGCGTAAATGATCTTCAATATGTAACCTTCCCTACAGGTGTGCTGTGACAGTCATATTGGCTTGCTTTAATGAAATGCAGGTTCTACACGTACTGACGAGAATGACTGGAAATGGGTGACAGAGGGGATGAACAGAGCGAGGAGGAGGAGGAGGAAGAAATGAATAGAGGGGGGAAGGAACGGGAGATACATGAGGCAGCTGGAAGGTGTAGGGGTTAGTGGGCAGATGGAAAAGGAAAAATGGGAAGCAGAGATATAATGAAGAAAGGGAGTGGGACGGGTGTTAAAGATATGGTCAGAGGGAGGGGGGTGAGGAAGATACGATCAAAAAGAGGGGGAGAGAAAATGGATAAAGAGAGAAGGAGTAGAGGATGAAGAGGGAGAGGGAGAGATTGGAGAGTGGGAGATAGAGGTGCAAGGATAAGATGGACAGAATGGGGCGTGGGGAGGTGTATTCAACATATTTGTCGAACACATGTGCATTCAAAGCTATGGGGAAAAGGCTAGTTTTGGATGAAGACCAATTTATTTTCATGTGAGTATCATGACCTTTCGATAATTATATTATAGTATTACAACATTTTTAGTCTCGACGTCAACAAGTCGTCGGAAGTCCCTTGCGGAAATATTGAGCCACGTTTCCTCTATAATCGTCCGTAACTGAAATACTGTTGCTGATGCAGTATTTTGTGCACGAACTGAAATCTCGATTACGTTCCATAACTGTTGGATGGAATTCATGTCGGCCAATCACGGTTGTAAAATCATTCGCTCGAATAATCCGCAATGTTCTTCAAACCAGTCGCGGCCAAGTATGATCTGGTGATACGACGCATCCATAAAAACTATACAGGAGTTTGAAAACATGAAGTCCATGAATGGCTGAAAATGGTCTGCAAGTAGTGGAACGTGACCAAGACCCAGTCCATTCCATGCAAACACAGCCCACGTCACTATGGAGCCACCACCAGCTTTCACAGTGCCTTGTTGACAAGGTGGGCACGTGGCTTCGTGGGGTCTGCACCACGCTCGAACCCTACCATCAGCTCTTACCAACTGAAATCGGGACTCCTCCGACCAGGCCACGGTTTTCCAGTAATCTAGGGTCAAACCAATATGGTCAGGAGCCCAGGAGAGACTGTGCAGGAGATGTCGTGCTGTTCGCAAAGGTACTCACGTCGACCGTCTTTTCACCGTAGCTGAGTGGACAGTGCGACGATTTGACATGACCGTGGGCCCCGGTTCGATTCCCGGCTGGGTTACAGATCTTCTCCGCTCAGGGACTGGGTGCTTTGTGTCGTCTTTATCATGATCATTTCATCCTCATTGACGCGGAAGTCGCCAAAGTGGAGTCACCTCAAAACACTTGCACCAGGCGGTCGGATGTACCCGCTGGGAGGCCCTCTCCACAAGACATTTCATTTCATTTTCAACGCCAAATTTCGCCACTCTGTGCTGTCGGATACGTTCGTCTTACATCCCACATCGATTTTTAGCGATTATGTCGCGCAGTGGTTCTTGTCTGTTAGCACTGACAGCTCTACGCAAACGCCACTATTCTCGGTCGTCAAGTGAAGACCGTTGGCCAATATGTTCTCCGTTTGAGAGGCAATGATTCGAAATCTGGTGTTCTCCGCACACTCTTGACTCTCTGTATTTCGGAATATTGAATTAGTTAATGCTTTTCTAAGGGAAATGTACTATGCCTCGAGATTCAACTACCATTCCGCATTTAAAGTCACTTAATTGTTCAAATGTTCAAATGTATGTGAAATCTTATTGGACTTAACTGCTAAGGTCATCAGTCCCTAAGCTTACACACTACTTAACCTAAATTATCCTAAGGATAAACACACACACCCATGCCCGAGGGAGGACTCGAACCTCCGCCAGGACCAGCCGCACAGTCCATGACTGCAGCGCCTTAGACCTCACTTAATTGGTCACCTGAGTACAAATGACACCTCCGGCAATGCAATGCTCTTTTATACCTTGTGTACGCCATACAACCACAATCTATACAAGTGTGTATCGGTATCTCATGACTTTTGTCACCTCAGTGTATGAAGTACTGAAAATCTGGTTTTGTTACCCCTGGAAGTTGTCTGGGCAACGGCCTTGCAGCAGTGGATACACCGGTTCCCGTGAGATCACCGAAGATAAGCGCTGTCGAGCGTGGTCGGCACTTGGATGGGTGACCATCCAGGCCACCATGCGCTGTTGCCATTTTTCGGGATGCACTCAGCCTCGTGATGCCAATTGAGGAGCTACTTGACCGAATAGTAGCGGCTTCGGCCGAGAATACCATCACAGCGACCGGGAGAGCGGTGTGTTGACCCCATGCCCCTCCTATCCGCATCCTCCCCTAAGGATGACACGGCGGTCGAATGGTCCCGGTAGGCCACTCGTGGCCTGAGGACGGTGTGCTGGAAGTTGTCTGATAAGTAATCTGTAAATGGAACCAGGTGAGCGTTTCCTCTGTTTAGTAACGCAGAACACATGGGATAAATGAGTTACCACCAAAAATACGTCTGGGCAGATGCAAACTGTCCAGTGATTATGAAATCAAGGCATCATTTTCGCTCATATATCAGTTTCTTAGCAGCAACAGAGTGTGATAGTCTCATACATTATTGGACATACCAACAGGAGCGGTTTATCAGCTATTAAAAAATGTTGGTATTGCAAAGGAAAGGAGGTTGTAACTGCACATCCCGTCGGAGTGCAAGCTCGAATTGAAGAAGGATGCAAGCCGGTCGTCGAGACACTCGCCTTCTTCATCCGTATTTCGCAAGCCATCTAACGGTGTGTGGCGGCGGGTATTTATCGTACCACTAACTGATCTCACCTTCCCTGTTCCATACACGAATGGCATGTGGGAAGAATGACTGTCGGTAAGCGTCTGTATTAGCTATTATTTCTCAAATTTTCTCGTAGTTGTCATTTCGCAAGATGTATGTTTCAAGAAGTAATGTGTTGTCCGACTCTCTCTGGCAAGTATTTTGTCGGAATGTCGGTTGTAAACCTCTCCTTGTAGGGTCTGCCACTGCAGTTTGTTCGGCATGTCCGTAATGCTCTCGCGCCGACTAGACGATCTCTTGCTCTTTCTCTTCTATCAGTCCAACCTCATAAGGGACCCAGAAATGGTCGAACAAGCACCACGTAAGCCACGTCTTTAGTGGATGAATTGTAATTGCTTAAGATGAATCTCAGTCTGGCATCTGCTTTTCCAACAATTTGTTTTTGTGGGCGTTGCACTTAAAGTCGCTTCGAACAAGTACTCCTAGATATTTCCGTAGCTACTTTTTCCGTTAGCTTGTTATCAAAAATAGTGGACTTCTTTTCCTATCCTATTTATGTCCAATGTGTTATATTTATTTTCGTTCAGGGTCAACTGCCCACGCTGCACAATTCAGCAACCCGCTGTTCATTTTATGCAAATAGTTGCTGTCTTCTAGCGTTGCTACTTTCTTATAATCCGCATCATCTGAGAACAGACTTAAAGAGCTACCGACGACTTCCGCTAGATCATTTACATATACTGCAAACAGCAGCCGCCCTATCATACTTCCTTGGCGTACTCGCGAAATTACCTTTAGACCTGTCGACTTCGTTCCATTAAGAGCGACGTGCTGAGCTCTCTCTGCAAGGAAGGTTTGAATGCAGTTACAAATCTGGTCCAATACTCGGTAAGCTCGTATTTTTTCACTAATCATCAGTGCGAGACAGAGTCAAATGCCTTCCTGAAAACGAGGAACACAGCAATGTCTGGACCAGCGTTATTCGATAGAGAGATGGAACCAGGGTCCTGTTACGTGAAAGTCAACACTTGAGGACATAGGGTTTCATGGTACAATGTTGTATTATCATATTGTTGAATCACTAGGTGACCTGAATTCATACCTAATGGCTCCGTACGCCATGACGATAGGGGTGACACGGGTACGTCACTCAGAAACATTCACAGAGTAAGTCCAGTGCCGTCATGCCCCCATAGTCCCAATGATCGTCATCAGAGTTAGAGCAGAACCAATACTCGTCGCTGCAAAATTACCGTACAAAATCGTCAGCAGTCTGTGCCACCCACATGCCTGCATATAGCTCGATACACTCGACTGACATCGAAGGGACCCCTAAGTGAAACAATTTCACCAGGTCATCCAGTCACACGGAATTACTATAACCAAATATGATGCGGTCTACGGTGCAGAAGTGTTTTGTTGAAATATAATATAAAACAATACAAGCTGCTCCCTCGTACATACCGATGTCTTCACATCTATTGACTTACCATCGTCTCTACGAAAGGTTTCTTCTGATCTTTGCATAGTGAATAGCACACATTTAGTCAATCTGAAAGCGTGCCTTTTACTTGCACGCAATATCGGGTAAAATTTCTTTATTCAGGACAAGAATGTTGAGTGAATAATAACAGCAACAGAATATACTACGTGCCAGCACTACAGTTTTGGGTATTTTATTGATGAAGCAGACATATTTGCGATCATTGCCGTCTCCCAGCTGTCGGCTCATTACTTGGGGCACTGGCAGGTGCCTCCCCTGCATTGGCCACCCCTGCAGAAGGCGCGGCACACCGCATTTCCCACGACACCGCCCAGTACGTTACAACGGTAGCGCACGTACTGGTCGCCGGAGTGTTCCTCTTCCGATGATGCTGAAAATGAGCAAGCGTGGCTTTTAGCAGCTACAGACGCTTTGGAAATAGAATTTAGCTATGGAAATATTGAATAAAACATACTGTTTTGGTCCCAAAATTTAAGGTGTCTTATCAAAATTTATTTTAACGAGGGATCACCCGTGACTTAAAAGTTGTTTAAAATACACCTGTCTGTTCGGTGGAAAGGGCGTATAATTCTGAATGTAGCATTCCTCTCTCCGCTACAGCCCGCTGATATATGTCACATTTTGTTTTACCTTTAAATTAAAATTGTATGCCGTTCTTATAGTTGTGACAAAATAAAACACCTACAGCTGTCCTTATGATTTTATTTTGTTGCAAGCAGTTTCGAAGCTTCAATGTGCTGAAACTGCTTGCAACAAAATAATATAAAATCATAAAGACGGCTCTGTAGGTTGTTTATTTTGTCACAATAGTAAACGGCCGTCGTCCCAAAGAACTCCTGCCAAAAGGATGGACATAAAAAAGTTCTTATAATTATTTATGTTATGTAACATCACACTGTTTACCACAGTGCTTCTAAGGGGTGTTTTCAACGGGAACTTTAAACACATTAGCAGATGGTAGTACTGACTTATTAGAACAAAACATTCCACATAACACGCCTCCAGTTTTGTTGGTTACAGAGATATGGTAGGTTACAGAGATAATTCTCATTTCACTTGTTCGTACGCTCGATGCTGTACGTTTTTTGCACATCGACTATCATTTTTGTTTTGAGGTTCAAGTTGTGGAACTATGCTGAAATTTGCACAATTAAATATTCCAACTGTGGTTATTATAGTAATCTGCTGGACTACTACATTAACGGAAAAAAACGCAAAACTATGAAGAAGTTGTGAGACATGAACGAAACTTGGTAGACACGTTTTTACATCTGACAGACGATATCTATTCAGATTTCACGCCAGTGGCTTAAGAGTGGCGCTGGTGTTATGGTCTGGAGTGCGATTCCATATGATAGCAGGAGCACTCCAGTGGTTATCCCAAGTACCCCGAATGCAAAAATTGTACGTCCGTCTGGTGATTTGACCTGTTGCGCTGCCATTCATGAACAGCATTCCAGAGGCTGTTTTCCAGCAAGATAACGCTCGTCCATATATGAGCTCTTGTAACCCAACATGGTTCACAGACTGTCGACATATTGTTTTGGCCTACTTGATTACCAAATCTGTCTGCAATTGCGCACATACGGGACACCATCGGACGGCAAGTCCAGGGTCATCCATAAGCTGCATTATCCGCCCTATATTGGCCGACCAAATGCAACAGGCATGGAACTCTATTACACAAGCTGACATCCGGCACCTGTACAGCACAATGGATGCAGCTTCCACGTTTGCATTCAACGTTCTGGCAGCTACACTGGTTATTAATGCACCAGCATGTCATATTTGCAGTAGTTTGCCTCGTGCTTAGGGCAAACTGCGAGTCTGCAATGTTCATCACTTAAGTATATTACCTAGACTAACGTATTCCCGAAATTTCATTACTCTACAGTAATTATTTTTAAGTGTTACGATTTTTTTCTGTCAGTGTATATCGTATTGTATAAATGTGCTGCACTTGCTTACAAATGCTGACAATGCGAATTCGAGCTATGTGAGTAGATTTCGTAATGGAGACACTACTGCTGTTTGTAGAGAACAAGGTGACGGTTTCCTATAATAACTGCTACCAGTTGCTTTTTGTTATGGTTTGGTTGTTATTGTACCTTGACCGGCTTGAAGTCATCTAGCGACTTACTATCAGATGGTACGCAGTACACATATGATCAGGTGACTGACATGTCCGAAAACTTTTATTCATACATAAAACGTTTTAATACTGCAGATGATTTCTTAATCGAGGATACCAGATTCAAGAGTGTTTACTGGCGTTTCAACTAAACTGCATTAGACAGGAGCAAGGCCCAGGAGAAATACCTCAGCTGACAGTATAAATGAACTGAGTGTAGATTAATTATAAGACATTATTCAGTTGCAGAACATCGTCCATGAACAAGCACACGCAGAATTTCTATACCTGGCAGTGTTCCACACACAGCAATATGGCGGACATTACGTACGTACAGTCTCGATCGTTATTACGTAAGTCTAGTCCCTTTAATCCCCTCAAACCAACCAACCTTATTGCTTATGGCGGATTCAACACGATCGAGAAGGAAATGAAAGTGGGCCATTGCCATTTTGTTGTTGGCTGCAGATCGCTGCGTAATCCCATTATTACTGTTTAGTGATCATGTTACTTTCACTCGTTACGGTATCAATAATGTTCGTACCTCACATCGGTGACCCTATGAAAACCCACATTCATTACTGTAAATGTATTTGTGTGATACAACAGACAACCATCTGATTAGGCTATTGTGCTATCGCATCGTCTCATAGGACTCCGTTATCTAGGCTATCTAGTAACGAGCTTCCAGCATTGTTAAAAGAGATTCCTCTGGCTACGAGGCTTAGTGTGTTCATCTAAAGTGGCGGACTCTCTACTCATTCCAGTCGTCAGGTCACACATAATCCAAGCCCAACGTACCTGAAACGATAGATCACCAATAATGAATTCGTTTCTTGCTCACCAAGCTCCACAGATATTACCACTTCAGATCTTTGCTTGTGAGGACGGTTGAAAGACCAAGTCTACAAATAAAAAGCAAACACAAGAGACCAAATGATCATTCGGTTTTTGAATAGTCATGTCCTCAGAAGAGCTACACGCCGGATTACCAAGAGATTTTGAAAGCGCATTGAAGTCACTGATGGAATTTATGAAAATCTAAACTCTTTCCCTTAATACCTTCTGTTAGTAATAGTTTGGGTTACATTCCAACACCTGTAAGCACGTAATCATTAAAAATCGGATGTATGTAATAAGTGATGTTTTCTCCAAATTAATCTATACTACCACCTCCTACAGTATTTACTACTACCCTAAAACACCTTATATACGCTGCAAACCGTTTAAAAGATCATGCCGAAGAACTCATTTAATTGTACCAGAAGTTACCGTTAATTCTCGCAACACTCAGACAACTATTAGATGACACTGAAAAGATTATGGCGGATTTGTGGTGCAAATATGCATAGGTGTACAGTACAAGTTTGTAAGAAATGTGACCATCTATAAAGTACTTATACTTCTCAGTGGTTTCGTTCATCACAATTTTGTAACAACCATAAATTTAATTACCTTGTCTTTAAGATCATTTGTATACGACGACGTAGTTCGTACTTCTTCAACAAGAAGTATTGCATCAAAAAATTGAGTATCATTTTGTCTCCAATTAAGACGGCGCAAATAACGTAAGTGAATATTTAACAAACAAATCTGTAACAAAAACTTCCTTCTTCCTATTCCAGCCTTAACGGTCGCCAAACGCGATTAATGACCACCGTTGAAAAAGTAGTGCAGACTATAGATGGACGAAACTGAAATATACGTACGACTAAGAAACAACAAACAGAGTCACGTTTAAAATATTTTTCCATGATTCGTCGTTCTCTTCCTGAAAGTACTCCAGTCAGTCCCTAAATAAGTTAGTAAAGGCTTAAGGAAACCGAAAAATTCCCGCGGAGTCCCAATTCAGCATACGCACAGGGTGAGAGAAGTGGTCATATAAAACTCAGATAGTTTTATGTAGACATGCTTGGTGACGGATATTTAGCGGAACGGATTACGGCAGCAGTTAATATGTGGCAGACGGTGCTCTACTCAGATTATTAATATCGAAGGTGATTCTAACACATACATTTCTTATTAGATAATATCATGCTCCAAATACAGCGGCAACAGTTTGTAAACTGGACATTTTTTGCATCAGTGTAATAATGCTACTAACCGGAAAGTACATTCAAACCAAACTCGTCTGCATAGACTAGACATTATATCTACCTGCTTTGCTTAGTGGCTGCAAATGACTGAGAATTTTTGGTAAAACCTAGAGCATATATTGTGTGTTATATCACTTTAAGTCAGAGAACAGTTTTCTGCGGCGAAAGAACAAGTAAAAGAAACATGAAAAGTGAAGATACACTCTGCCTTCAGAATACAAAAATTCAGTGATGGGTTTCCTCCAATAACTAACACTTCAGTAGTATTGAAAACAGGTCATACATGTTTTTAGTTACATGACGCGTTTTTATAGAAATCACTGTGGTTTTCGTGAAAATTTTGTGCACGGTAGTGCATGCGTGAAACAAGCAATAGTAAGGAAAATTGCAGAATTCGGTATAGAAAACTAGCAGTGTTCGCTGCAGAACATTTGTTTGGAAGGGACAAAAAAAATGGTTCAAATGGCTCTGAGCACTATGGGACTTAACATCTGAGGTCATCAGTTCCCTAGAACTTAGAACTACTTAAATCTAACTAACCTAAGGACATCACACACATCCATGCCCGAGGCAGGATTCGAACCTGCGACTGCAGCGCCTAGAACCGCGTGGCCACCGCGGTCGGCTGGAAGGGACATAGACCATTGTAAACCAATCCGTTACTGAACAAGCCATGTTATGAAAATAAAGTCAGGTATTTCTTATGAGACTGGAGTTTACCTGGGACTGCAGAAGTCATAGCACTGAGGCTGACAAGAACGAGAAGAATACAGGCGACAGAGATTCTCGTCATCGCTGCCTTGGCACACGCAGAACCTATGTCAGCAAACACCGCCAAACAATTTCGTTGTCAACACTGGCTTTCCGGCGACCGTATGTTTATATACAGAGGTAGAAGTGGAAACCCTAGTGAGAGAGGATTCCCCTTGCAATTACAGCTTCATTTTTGTGGCACTACGACTTCCACAAACGCCTTTACGACTACGATAGTATTGTGTGCCCCTTTGTGTCTGACGGGGGACTTCCCTAGTCCTAGTAAATGCGTGACAGGGGATTTCAGCAGTCCTAGTAACGAGTTTCTCGAATCCAACGCAGTTACGTGACGACTAACAGCTCACACTTTTCCTTTAATCGAAATGTAATAATTTCTTTAAAGTAAAGGCTAGAACGTGTGAGTATTCGTGTCTTTTTGGTATATCCTGGGTCGTACACTTGTTCTCAGAATCTACAGCTGTTGCAAGCAACAATATCGCATTTGTAAGAACTGGTAAGTTGTACCCAACAGGCCGGCCGGGGTAGCCGAGCGGTTCTAGGCGCTGCAGTCCGGAACCGCGCGACTGCTACGGTCACAGGTTCGAATCCTGCCTCGGGCATGGATGTGTGTGATGTCCTTAGGTTTGTTAGGTTTAAGTAGTTCCAAGTTCTAGGGGACTGATGACCTCAGAAGTTAAGTCCCATAATGCTCAGGGCCATTTGAACCATTTTTTTGTGCCCAACAGTAGTGACATTCTTTCAGATTCCTTGATGAATCGATGTTGCACGTAACTGATGTTCTCAGACCACTTTCACAAATGTTAAGTAAAAGTAAGAGAATAAGAGCGAAGGGAAGTCCGCTTCACATTTTACGTAGAAAAGTTAACTGTTAGTGACAGTTTCGTAGACTCACTAGGCAGAATGTCTAGTGCTTATCTGCTAGAACGTAGTTAGTGATTACGATACACTAAAGTAATTTCTAGGAAGGTAGAAAGTGTGGTTGGAGTAAAAAGTACCACCTGTCTTGAGGTTATTGGAGCTCTGATCCGAACTGAACAAGAATGGAACAAGTAATCACCTTTGCACTCATTAAAGGAGTCATGCCAACATTTCTCCGAGGGGGATTTAAAAGCATTTTGTGCCAAACGGGACCTTACTAGCATGGTAGTCACCATATGGTGTAACAAGGAATGTGATTCATCCCACCAGACAGCACGTTTCCACTGATCAGGCGTCCAAGCTCGATGTCGAATAATTCATTACGTGAGAAAGAGTGCATATAACCGGAAATACAGATAACCGGACTGGAAGGGACCGGAATTATACTAATAGAATAAACCGAATGGATAAGAAACGTGTCCCCCCTTGGTAACTGACTATTAATCGCAAAATTAACTTGGTGGTGATGATTCCATTGGAACGTTAGTGAATAAATGAGTGAGAACTCCAAACAGCAAAATCGAGCATTGTTATGTTTCTAATTGTTCACGACTACTGACTGTCAATCGATAAAATTTGGTTCGATAAAGTGACTTGGTCTCTTCAGGCCCACTTGTTGGCTGCTCAAACTGTTCTACGGCGCCAGACTCCCAGCCATCATCAGCACAGTGATGACGGCTTGAGCAGCGAGTACCTGCCTTCTATCGATGACGCTAGTGGCGACACCATATGAGCGCCGCCGTGTGGTATGCACGTCCTGGTCCGCAATCAACGTTCCAGCCGCACCGAAGGAAGACTTGCCCAGAGCGGAATGCCAGCCACCGACAAGGGTGGCCAACGACTGAAACCAGTGCTCACCTCCACCCCACTTCCCACTCCACACAGCAGGTTTTGCTCATTACCTTTTTCAGAAACTCCACTGTGTTGTCTCTCCAGATATCGACAGAGAAGAAATGAGTACTTCATGATGTATTCATGTTTAAAAAAAGAAAACAACATACTTTATTTATATTTACGGCAGTAAGTTAAAGAATTTGTAAGATTCACGGAACAACATGAGTCATAGCAATAAGAATGCACTACAAGATGTTTTGATAGTACTGCCATATTTCACATGTCTCTCTTAACGAATTTCGCTCTGCAGTTTTGTCAATCTTCATGGAGTCATATCTTTTAAACTAACTGTCTTACAATGACATAACTTTGTTGGCACAATCAGCGTCATATGTATCGATACAAGTTATATTGGAAAATATATCTTAGGTCACGAGTGGGGTTGAATCTATGTAGTGTGGTGACCTTCCAGAACGTCAGTACATAGTCTGGGGCCCTTGTGTGGACAACGTGACTAGTGGGAGCACCCACAGTTCATGGACAGGATTTCTCTAGAGCTCAGCAGTGGTCCATGGATGCCGCATGAGGGCCTTCCAAGCAAGGTTAGCCATAGTACAGCTGTGGAGTAAACTATTCTCAAGGACCTGTTGGTGTCAATTTGTGCAAAGTCCGCCAGTCAGTTAAGTGTGATCGAGCATTCAATGTGTTTTTGTTCATTTATTCTGCTCATATTAAGACTGTTCAGGAGCTCTATTATATCTGATTAGTTTTTCCCATATAAATCTTTATACATATTGGTTCAACTGAATAATCATCCTGGTTACAGTATTATAAATAATAATATTAGTAATGTGAGTGAAGCTACGATCTGAACCAGAGTTGCTTGGTCTTAAGGCCACTTGGAATAGCAATACTCACTAGAAACTCGTACCATTAATACAAATATCAGCAATAATAATATTAATAAAATAATATTAATAAGTCCTTTATACCAAGCCAGCATTCGATCTCTTCGTACATGAAACGACGAAGGAGAAGGAGAAGAAGGAAGAGGAGGAGGAGGAATAAAAACTCCGTTAATAAACTAGCGTTCATCCAGCCCAGACGACAATACCTGTCAGGACCAAAATTCGAGGCACTACTTGCAGGATAGTACGAGCATTTTAGAGAATATAACCAGCCAGATAAACTATACAATTCATGGAATTCTACGAAACGCTAAAGCTGAAGGTGATATTATAAAACGGGTCATACCAGTTAAAGACCACCTGCAAGAAACAAAAATAACAAGACATGAAATAAAAGTAATAGATGGATTTAGGAAGAACATACAGGACTGGACAGGTTGTCAGGCGGAAAACCTGAAGAAGGGTCACCACTGTCACAACTGCAAAGTTCACACCTAATTTGCATTTAAATTCGCATACCTGCACTTCTGCGTAGCTCCTGCTCCAAACTTTGTCATCCCTGCGTTACGAGAAACCATCTTCACGATAAATTCCAGGAAAATCACGTACAGAATTTATACAAACTAAACTTGCGAACAAAACTCGCCTTAACGCCCGATGAAAACCACAACCACCTGCAACTGAGGCAGCACTGAAGGATGAGAAATGTAGACAAACCCGCATAACGTTACTGGGTACTGCAAACGAGAGAAGCAGCCTTTCGTTCATCGGTAACTCTCTCGGATCTTTCGTAGCCGAACTACATGACTATCAGTTCTTATCTGAATATTATTAGTTCTTCTACAAGCAGCGTCACATTGTTTCAAAAACATTCATCTCAGTCCACAGTACTACACTAATATCTTCTACATGAATGAAGAAGTAAACTTATGTACGGAAATAAAGACATTTGTTTTCAAAAGACCAATCAGATTTTACGTGGGTATATCTTTCCAGTGCATACATGCTTGAGTCACTTTTTAAAAATACGTTTCAGATCAAAGTTTTCACTAACTTGTCACAAATGATCAATGTGCCTTCCACCAGACGCCTGCCAAACAACCAGACGATAATCGTACTGATCCCATACTCTTGTGATCATGTCTACAGACGCGACGCGACAATCACTGCTGTTCACCCTGAGTTGTTGAAAAGGCAGGCACATGGACGAAACTTCCCGAAATATGCCATACACCTTGAGAACAGTGACCTTACAGACAAGTGGTCCAATGCGATATCTGTAATCCCCTTACAGCCAATGCATCGTTGAGGCAGCTCATTGTGGGTGATACTACGTCCTGTTGTAGAAAGGAAATATTCAGCATGTTCTCGCAGCTTTTGGGATAACCAGATCTGCAACATATCCTTCGGGCAATGAACGAGCGAGAGAGGGAACTGCCTCAGAGAGAACTCTGTCGCCAAACAAATCAGCTGGAGGCATAAAATGGCACCAACCTATACTTTTAGTTCCGATGCATTGGTTTAACTTCAATTTTCTATCTCCATTCACGTAGCAGATACTCTCTCCTTTTTAAACAATCCATATTTTCTCTCCAACTCCTAATTGTTTGCATGTGACGGTGGCAAGTAAACCTATACTATGACAGTTGAAGTTTTTTCAATACTGTACATTAAAATAAAAAAAACATTATTATACTCCGCGTTTATGGAACAGTTCTTACTGACGTACACCAAATAGTAACACAGTGTTTTGTTTTCCTTTTTTGACTTAACGTACCCCTCTTATGGTGGATTGGCTGCACTTAAATACTTGCCCTTCAATCATACAGGTTTCAGTATAACGCAGCAAAAAATGAAACCAATGAAATGGAAAAATTGAAAATTTCACCATTTTAAATAGGAGATCTTAACGTCATTATAAATGACTGAAATTTTCGTGGTATATACTTTGTAATATTGACGTTGCTGTTGGAATTGCTGCGGCTTTACTAGACGTTGTAAGTCTTGTCATGGTCAAGCTATCGTAATGGTCACCATAACCTTAATTTGTCTAGATCGCGGGTTTAGAAAACTACATGACTGGTTTAGAGTGCGATAGTACACATCTTCAGATCTAAACTACGAACAATAAATATTTTTCACAAGAAGAACTACCTGTACTAGTTAATGTAATTGTCTACCTTCATCGCTATTATATCTTTTCTTTTTAATACACCTTAATGCATTTCAGCTACAGAAATTACAGTAAGCTGTTAGATAAACAGAACAAATGAGAATCAATATTTCTATAATAAATACCGTAACACATTGTATGGAAACAAAAAGAAGACACGCCACATTTAAAACACACACACACACACACACACACACACACACACACACACACACACACTGTTTGTCATTTCACACATATACCTCAACCATGACGAGAGCCGTTCATTGAGTTAACTTGCCTTAAGTAACACTCTGTGACCTTTAGGTGGTGATAAAAGTAACAGAACTTCTCAGTGTTAAATTCCAATTAGCGTTTACGAATTAAGCATACAGTCATTTCATAAAATGAGTAAAAAAAAACCAATTGGAATAGTCATGCTAAAATTCAAAACAACGTCTACAAATTGAGCATACACTCATTTTACAAAAAATAATTTATAAACATAATGAATAGCAATTGTCACATTAGAAATTCAAATTCAAATTCAAGTCACATATTAAGCATACATTCATTTCACAAAGATTATTCTGTAAAAATTGAAATTACAATTGTGTTGATAAAACATTTTAACATACAGCTGTAACATTAGACAAGGCAGAGCTTAATGTAACATTACGTCTGTCTTTTAACCTCTTTTTATTTTTGTAAGTTAAAGATATATTAGATGAGTTGCAGAATTGAATCTTACCTTATTTCGGTTGCACTTTTGGAATTCATACTGGATAGAGTATAAGAATCTATTCATGAATTTGTGTGTGTTAATATGTTGATTGCCAAGAGTGCACTTTAGTATTGGGGAGCCGGGTAAAAAGTTTGTTTAAGTAACTGACTGGAACTTTGTTTTTCGCGTACCAGTGGATGTGCTTAATAGTGTGAAAAATATGAAGCAATTATGGGCAGCAAGCCAAAATTCATATTAACAGAAATTATTACTTTTCCACTGAATAAGGAAATAACGGAAGCTGAAACAGAGAAGAAAGGAAGTCTCGTTTGGAGAAAATGGCAGACGAAAGAAAAAAAGAAGCACGACGGATGATATAAAACAGTAAAGAATAAATCTTGGGATTGAGTATCGGTGAAAACCAAGATATCGACTGATACATCATGGACAAATCGTAGTCACTGAATGTCCGAACCCAAATGCATACAGGCTGAAATACGTTATACTTGGTGAGAAATTGGGATTAAGAAACATTCCAGAGCTGCAATTGCATATGGAGAAATTAGAGTTGTTATACACATGAATATAAGTAGGTATATAAGTGTATTTCATGTGCACTGACGAACCAAATCATTATGGGCACCTGATTAATAGCTTGTTTGTCCGTCTTTGGAATGAAATACATCACTGATGCTCCGTATCAGGGATCCAACAGTTTGTTGATAGGTTTGTGAAGGTATGTGGTATTAAATGTCTACGCACAAGTCACGTAATTCGCGTAAATAACGGGCCGCTGGTTTGTGTACGCGGTGGTGGCGCCGGATAGCGACCCAGATTTACATCAGGCGAATTTGGTTGCTGAGACATCAACGTGATTTCACTATAATGCATCTAAAATCACTGTAACACAGTTCTCTCGCCGAGACGGGACAATTATAGTGCTGAAAGATGACATCGCTGTTGGGGGAGACATCAAGCGTGAAAGGGTGAAGGTGGTTCGCAGCTGCCCATGCAACCTCAGGACAATGTCTTCTATAATATAATACTGTTCCCATCAGCATGCGTCCGTGGCGCGCAACACGTTTCGAGCCGCTGTTCATTGGTGGAGACGACCATCGACCTAGTGTGGCAAAAATATGATTCTTCGGAGTAGCTGGCACTTTCTCATTGATCAACCGTCGAATCTCTATGGCCACGTACCTACTGCAATCGTAACTGACGATGTCATTGGGTCAACATTTGAACAAGCAGGGGTGGTCTGCCGAAGACCTCGATGTTCAACAATTTACGATGGAAGGTGTGCTCCTAAATACTTGTACGTGCACCAACATTGTGCTCTTTCGGCAGAGATGCCACAGGCCACCATCTGTCCCACTTTACCAAGCAAAGAAGCCCCCGTAACCGATGTTCTATGAAGAGCCGTGGACGTCCAACCGCTTATGGCCTAGTGATAGTTTCACTGTCCTTTTACTTCTTTCCATAGACACTCTTGACAGTAGCACGTGATTATTCGACCAGCTTCGCCGTTTTCGAGATGCTCTTTCAGAGTCTCTGTGTAATAATAATCTGTCCTTTGTCAGAGTCGCTTATCTCAATAGATTTCCCCATTTGCAACGTATATTTTCGCTGGGGTAATTCACTGTCCGTCTCAGCTCCGCTTACATACTTTCATTACGGCGTGACCTACCCACACCGCCACCAAACTGCATTCGAGATCGCAGAGGGCAGTATTTATAATGTTTTGGCTTATCGGTTTGTAATGTATTAATATTTTGCTAGGATATTTGTGCTGTACATTATTGTAAAAACTGATAATATTATAAAGCACGAAAAGAATAAGGAAGCACTCAAAATTGGTACATGGAGGTAGGGAAAAAGTGGGTGTAACTTTGATTTATGAAGATAGGTAGGTTTAATAACTTTTTCTATTTGTCGTAAAAGTAAAGTCTAAATTCTGTGGATAATTTTATTCGAGTAGCTTTAATTTATTTTTTACATTATTCGGGAAGGCTTTATGTAAATAAATGTATTGAAATTATTGTCGTGACAACTTTAAATTGTAATATTCAGATGGGAAATTAATGTGGGCTAGAAAATTATTTGTGTAGATGAGGGTATGTTAAAACCTGGGTAGAGAAGCCTATCTCCTAATGAAAGGAAGTCTATGTGAGGAGGAACCTACACAGGTTTCTTTTATTTGAAGTGTGGTGTTACAAATTAAGATTGTTGTTGAAATTTAGTTGTTTGTTGTATCTGATGGATTCATATAACATGAAAACCATGTTTTCTAGTGGTAGTGTGGAAGGAATGTTGGAAGAATTTACACAGTAACTCACAAGTATTTTGCCAATGTATTAGGTCAGTACGGACTGCTCTTTATCTTGTGAATGTAGCGATACCACTGAGTAGAGTGTTCAGAGCCTGATCTAGAGGGATTTATTACAGAATATCATTAATGAGAACTATACAATAGTCGTAATTCTACAGTTTTCATTCTTATGTCCTGTCGATGGCCGCGAATCAACACTGGCGTCAGGGAGATAGACAGTAGCTTCTGCAGCATGAACAGTATTCAAAATCGACGCCAGAATATCACTGCTGTGCAGTGTAAACGCGAGATAGTGCAGAGAGATGACATACTAAAATTTTAAATAATACAGCACACAAAATGGTTCAAATGGCTCTGAGCACTATGAGACTTAACATCTGAGGTCATCAGTCCCCCAGAACTTCGAATTACTTGAACCTAACTAACCTAAGGACATCACAGACACCCATGCCCGAGGCAGGATTCGAACCTGCGACCGTAGTGGTCACGTGGTTCCAGACTGTAGCGCCTAGAAGTGCTCGGCCACCCCGGCCAGCAAATAGGGGAGAGAGTCATGGACATGACTTGGGATTTGGGGTGTACACAATTAAGACAAACGCCTTTCTCGGTGCAGCGGGATCTTTTCGCGAAATTTCAATCACCAATTTTCTCCTCCGAATGCGAAAATATTTTATTGCTGCCGACCTTCTTAGGAGAAAATGATCATCATAATAGAATAAGGAAAATCAGAGTTCACACGGAAGGATATAGGTTTTTCCCGCGCGTTGTTCGAAACCGGAATAATAGACAATTATTTTGAAGGTAGTTCGCCGGCAGGAGTGGCCGAGCGGTTCTTGGCGCTACAGTCTGGAGTCGCGCGACCGCTTCGGTCACAGGTTCGAATCCTGCCTCGGGCATGGATGTGTGTGATGTCCTTAGGTTAGTTAGGTTTAAGTAGTTCTAAGTTCTAGGGGACTGATGACCTCAGCAGTTAAGTCCTGGAGTGCTCAGAGTCATTTTTTTGAAGGTAGTTCGAGGAACCCTCTGCCAGGCAATTACGTGTGATTTGCAGATTAGCTATGTAGATCCAGAGGCAGATGTAGAAGTAATAATACAGTCATTCATCACAATGCAAATCCTGTCATACCAGCATGCTCGGGACACTGACATACACCCATGGAGACGTTAGGTAATGACAGTAATCATTAAAAATTAATAACTGCTAAAGGCTTCAAGAGATCACAATAAACAAGATATTGGATGATTTGGATTCTAGTTATCATTCCCGAAAGCTTCAAATTTATGAATTTCTTATTTACTGAGTTATGAAGTTTTTATATCTTTTACTATTAAACGTGTCAGATCATCGTATTCACCACAGTTACACAGCAAATGAACACAGTACGGTAGTTCTCGTATCTCATCATACCTTACATTTTTACTTTTGTCTGTATTATTAATTCTTTTCTGATTTATTTAAATAAAAGTTGGTTTGGCCACGCTTGTAACATAAAAGCGGTACATTATCCATTAGATGTCATACCATCATTATATTGAGCGTGAAAAGACACATTATTTAAGCATGCCAAGTTATCGCTACATATATTTTAACTCTAGTTTTTGTTATTTGTCTTTAGCAGATATCTGCTAGATCCATTAGTAATTATTTATGTCTAAGCTTTCAAGGATAGACTGTTGTGTACCTGTAGAACCAGAAGAAAATTATCTCTTATTTAAATTAAACATATCATTTTCATCTTTTCATGCTTCAAATGTTTTCTATACTTAAGTAAATGTCGCATATTTTTGGTAGGGGAAAGCTAGTTCTGATTGGTGTGGGCGGAGGGGCACTCAGGCATTGTGGATCAGGGAGCCGCTCTTGGCAGGAAGAAGGGATTAGTGGTGAAGGATAGTTGGGAGACGATTTGGAAGTCAAACTTGGTTAATGGCTGTCTTCGGGTAACACGCTGTGGGCCTCATAGTGCAGTATAGGTTTGTTTCTGTGTGACAAGTGGCTGCGTCAATCCTATAAGATTCCTTCCTACGTTTAAAACTTTGTGAGTCGTGTGGGACTAAGACTATGAGAGCTGGCTGGAACTTTAATATTTTCTGGACATTAGATAATGTGCAAGATTTAACTTTAACTTATTTTGGACGCACTTTTGGAGTTCATAATGGATAACCTTCTCGGGATATTGTTAATATGTCGATTGCAGTGAGTGGACTTGTTATGATTTGGAGAACAAGTTGCGTTTAGTTAACAAAATGGAATTCTGATTTTCACGTACGTGTGATGTTTAGATAGCTTTTGTGAGTTCTGTTATCATTCGAATTACGCATTTGAGAATTATTATGATGTTATTCCATGTCTGAATGATTTATTGTTGGACCACCATTCTTAGCAATTTATTATTGTTATACAACTTTATTGCAACTTGTTTGACTTAATAATTCGCATTAAATCCAATGCTTAGATAAATAGACTGTAGGATCATATGTATCACAATTCTGCTGCGCGATTAGCTGCTGGGCATGAAAGCAGACGTGTACAGCTCGCCGCTAAGACTTTATTATGCAACGTGTCTAAACTGAGCCGTGCATTGTGCAAGTATCGCTTGTGTAGGTACGTAGAATGCCAGTCCGCATTCAGTTGTTCTTCCAAGTCCTTTGCTGTGTCTGACAAAATTACAATGTCACTGGAAAACCTCAAAGTTTTTATTGAACTTTTATTACTTTAATAATTTCTCCTTTGTTTCCATTTGCTTGCTTATTGTGAGTATCGATTAAGATTGGAGATACGCTACAATCCTGTGTCACTCCTTCTTCAGTCTCTGCTTTTCTTTCACGGTCTTCGACGCTTGTAACTGCTGTCTCGTTTCTGTACAGCTTGTATACAGTGTGTAACTGATTTCCCTTTACAGACTCTCAGGACAGGTTCCTTACACCAAAACAATATAAAAATTTAGAGTAAATATGGGCCCTAGAAATGCATACCTCAAGGACTATGAGCACTTATTCGTCTTCGAGACTATGAAACACATCTCTGCTACTGCAAGCTCTTCCCTTTCCATATACTGGGAAGTGGTAGTATGGAACAAAACAAGAAAAAGAATTCCAACTAACATTAAGAGCTATGAGCACGTGCTCATCTTTGCTATATGAAACACATCTATTCTACTGAACAGGTGCCCAGAGCTCTAAAGGTATGCCTTTTAGAGCCCATGTTTACTAGACTTTTTATCTTGTTTTGTAGGGAACCTTTTCTCAAAGTCTGTGAAGGAATTTAGTTAGACCCTGTATAACCTTTTGCTCCCTATATTTTACGTCTTCTGCCTTTACAGTTTCAATCTGTGTGCTGCAGACAACTTTATCAAAAAAGCTTTCTCTAAATCTACGAATACCACAAACGTAGGTTTTCCATTCCTTAATCTGCATTATATGACATACGCTCTCCTCCACTTCTCCGTAACTGAAAATGATCTTCCCCAAAATCCGTTCATATCAGATTTTCCATTCTTCTGTAAATAACATGTAACAGTATTTTTCAACTACTACTTATTAAAATGATTGTTGGGTAGTATTCACACTTGCGAGCACCTGTCTCCTTTGGAACTGGAAATATTACACTACAGACGACAATAATAAATCTAGTATACTCCATGTAGTGGTTATATTGATTACTATACTTGGATTTGAGACCGTCCTGCTAGCCGTGCGGTCTAACGTGCTGCTTCCCGAGCGGGAAGGCGTGCCGGTCCCCAGCATGAATCCGCCCGGCGGATTAGTGTCGAGGTCCCGTGTGCCAGCCACCCTGTGGATGGTTTTTAAGGCGGTTTTCCATCCACTTCGGTGAATGCGGACTGGTTTCCCTTATTCCGTCTCAGTTAGACTGTGTCGGCGATTGCTGCACAAACATCCTTTCCACGTACGCGTGCACCGTAATCGTTCTACCACACAAACATTTGGGGTTACACTCGTCTGGTATGAGACGTTCCCGGGGAAGCCACTGGGGGCCGAACCAGACAGTAACCCTGGGTTCGGTGTGAGGCGGCGGTGGGGAGGGTGGACTGCTGTGGCCTGTTGTGGGATTGTGTACCACTGAGGACCACGGTAGGTGAAAGCCTCTCCGTCGTTTCTAGGTCCCCGGTTTAATACATACATACACACTTGGATTTTCAAAGCCAGTTAGAGGAAGGTCAGAATGAAAGCTTGACATTAACTGATATTAACCAGGGTGCACACACACACACACACACACACACACACACACACACACACACACATACACACACACACGCGCGCGCGCGCGCACGCACACACACATACACACCATCACAAGTGTTCATTTTCAGTGTAATACCTTTACTGGGAAACAACAGGTTATATTGAGGATAGAAAATGCGGAAAACAAGTGAAAACAGCTGGAAAGGCGACTTAGATTTTGATCCATTAATAGCATATACCAACTGTGGTGTAGTAGATGTCCTTATAATGGTTTCAGCGTTGTCTGTCAACAGATATCATAGCAGCGTAGCAGCATAGCTACCAGAGAGCCATACGAGTCTATCCTTTAATAGATAATGCTAACTGCTAGAAGGCTCAGTGTGGTGTAAACGTGGGAGGCAAGCAGACAGTCATGCCATGGAGAAGCACTCGTGCTTCCTACAGCCAACTGAGCAAGTCTGAAAGCGGTCAGATTCCGAGGGATTGCACTTTCGGAGAAATGCCAAACGAGTTGGACGTGGTGAGGCAGTTGTGCAACGATGCTGGTATTACGGGTCACGTGAAGATTCTCACATCTGTAGATGAGGTTCTGGATGTCCACGCAACACAGACGCAAGCCAAGGTCGTCGTATTGTAAGGGCAGCAGTGGCAAATCTTACAGCTACCACAGCACAGACAAAAGGGCTTTTAAACCCAGATGTGTCAACACTGACTGTTGTGAACCGTTTATTAGGAGTGGGACTATGGTCACGCACACTTCTAGCCCGCCTTCCACTTACGCGACAGTATCGACGTGGACGGCTCGACTGGTGCCGTCAGAGGATCACTTGGAAGATGGAAATAACGCACTGAGGTCTTCAGCGATGAAAGTAAATCGTGCGTGCAAGCAAGTGTTGGTGGTTTGCACGTATGACGTAGACATTGTGAACGCCGTCTCGTGCAGTGCATTCGATCAAAACATTGGCCACACCCCAGGACTTATGGTATGGCATGTGGTAAGCTATAACTCCTTCACCTTGGGTGTTTCTGGAGGGAACGCTCACCAACGTCCGATAGCTGTGGAATGTTGTTGGACTCGTTCTTTTGCCATTCTTGCAACAGGAGGGTGATGTGTTGTTCCAAGAGGACAGTTCTTGCCCACACACTGCCCCTGAAACTCAACGTGCTCTGCAAGACGGACAGCAACTTCTCTGGCCATCGCCATCTCCGGACTTGTCTCCCGTCGAGTACGATGAAGGGATGAGATGTGACTTGTGTGACTCGTCATCCAACAACTCGTAGAGAACTACGCGAACAGTTCGAGCAGGCATGACATAACGTTTCCCAGGACAGTATTCGCCACCTGTACGATCGACTGGACGTCAGAGTCAGCGTCTCGCCTGCCGCCTTTGCAGGCTACGCCAGGTCGATATCTGGTACCTCAGAACCGATTGCGATATTGATATGTAAATGTAATCATTTCATGTACTCCGTATGCATTGCTGCAACTATAAATCTTGAGTGAACTGGAAATATCTAAAAGGTTGTACTATTTTTTGTCCTACAGTTTGTTTTTAACGTTGGCTAATGTGTCTTCTATTCAGCACGTAAAAGTAAGGAAATTGCCAATATCACCGACAACGAAGTGGTCATAGCTGAAACTATGAGCAATAGAGAAGCAGGAGCTGTTAACATCGGCGAGTCAAGAAAACAACGGAGGAAATTTTTTTGTGGGAATGGAACAGGATCGGTAACAGCTATTTTTTCAGGTGATTGCAAGTACGCCAACATCTGCCGTACAGTATTCTCGTATGTGTAGAATGATATCGATAACGAGGAACACAAAGCCACTGTGAGTGTGGTAACAGCAAAACGCAAGAGATTTCATTTCTTTCCGCTATGAATTGCGCACGAAACCGTAAAAAATTGTTTCACAGAGAGAGCCTGCGGGTTTTGCGGAACCTAATTATGCGAGCTCAATTAGCTACTAAACCGCAAAGCGACGTGAAGCGCAGCGCGTGGGAGCCGGGGGTTTGGCTGCGCTCAACTGCTGCTCCCGGGGCATCGGAGGGGCGGGGTGGGCGGAGGGGGGGGGGGGGCGGCCACTATGGCACGGTCTGTGCCCTCGTCTGGTCTCTGTGCCGCGTCACTAGCAGCGTGCAGCGCGGAACTCAAAACGCTATCTATGCCTTATCGGCGGAACCCACCGACGCCACCGTGGCCGCCCACCTAATTGTCTCGTTTCTTTGATTCGCTCGCCGTAACTATGTTGTTACCACCTAAAATCATGGCTACTTTTTGAGCAAATACCTAAGTGGTATGACTTGGTCTTAGAGAGAACAGAAAAGTAGTCAGCGTACAGCAGTAATGATAGAGGGCCATCAACAGACACTGGAGCCATTTCGTGCGCGCCTCGAGGACATTTAATACGGAAATTTGGAAATTTGTGGTAAGGTCTTGTGGGACCAAACTGCTGAGGTCATCGGTCCCTAAGCTTAGGCAGTACTTAATATAACTTGAACTACCTTACGCTAAGGACAATACACACACACCCGTGCCCGAGGGAGGACTCGAACCTCCTACGGGGGCAGCCGCGCGCATCTTGACAAGAAGCCTCAGATCACGCGGCTACCCCGTGCGGTCATTTATTACGGTCTCTAATGTTAAAGTAATATACAAAGTGTTTTTTAAAGTGCGTAACGCCTTATAACAAAACCAACATTACAACTACTTTATCTTTACATGAAAGCTTGGACAATATACAGATGGCGGTAGTATCGCGTACACGAGGTATAAAAGGGCAATGCAGTGGCGAAGATGACATTTGTACTTCGTTGATTCATGGGCAAAAGTTTCCAATGTGATTCTGTTCGCACGATGAAATTTGACAGATTTTAAAAGCGGAATGTTAGTTGGAGCCAAAGGTATAGTACATTCCATTTCGGAAACCGTTACGGCATTCAGTATTCCGCGAGCCAGAGTGTCGAGAGCGTCCCGAGAATACCAAATTTCAGGCATTACCTCCCACCAAGGTCTTCACCTAACGAAGAAGAGCAGCGGCGTTTGCGTAGAGTCGTCAGCGCTAACAGACAAGAGCCCTGCATGAAATAACAGTAGAAATCAATGTGGGACGCACGACGAACGTATCCGTTATTACAGTGCGGAGAAATTTGGTGTTAATGGTTTACGGCAGCAGACGACCGACGAAAGAGCCATTGCTGACAGTACGACATCGACTGCAGCGCCTCTGCTGGGCTCTTGGTCTCTAGATGACTGGAAAAACACGGCCTGGTCAATAAGTCTTGATATCAGTTGGCAAGAGCTGATGGTAGGATTCGAGTGTGGCGCAGACCCCACGTCACCATGGATCTGGGTTGTAGCAAGGCACTGTGCGAGATGGTGGCTCCATAATGGTGTGGGCTGTGTTTACATGGAACGGCGTGGCTCCTTTGGTACAACTGGAACGATTATTGAATGTAAATAGTTATGATGGGCTACCATTTGCACCCATTCATGAACTCCACGGCACTAAATAACGATGGAATTTTTATGGGCGTCAGTGCGCCACGTCACCGGGCCACAACTGTTGGCGATTGGTTTGAAGAATATTCCGGACAGTTCGAGCGAATGGTTTGGCCACCCAAATCACTAGACATAATTGCCATCGAACATTCATAGGATATAATCGAGAGGTCATTTCGTGCACACGATCCTTTCGCAATTATGGACGGCTGTAGAGGCAGCATGGCTCAATATTTCCGCAGGGGACTGCGAAAGACTTGTTGAGTCCATGCCACGCCGAATTCCTGCACAATGCCGGGCAAAAGGAGGTCCGACATGATATTAACAGGTACGTCATGATTCCAGAATGAGATTTCCATTCTGCAGTAGAGTGTGCGCTGTTATGAAACTTCCTGCCACATTAAAACTGTGTGCAGGACCGAGACACCAACTCGGGACCTTTTCCTTTCGCGGGCAAATGCTCTACCAATTCACCTACCTAAGTAAGACTCACGACACGTTCTCACAGCTTTAATTCCGCCATTACCACGTCTCTTCTGCGAAACCTGCAGAACTAGCACTCCTGGAAGAAAGCATATTGCAGAGACATGGCCTAGCCACAGCCTGGGGGATGTTCCCAGAATGAGACTTCCATTCTGCAGCGGAGATTGCGCTGATATGAAACTTCCTGGCAGATTAAAATTGCCATGAAAGGCAAAAGTCCTGAGTTCGAGTCTCGGTCCGGAATACAGTTTTAATTTATCAGGAAGTTTCAGATATGTCACGATTTTTGTCATCTCAGTGTAATTTACTACTCAATATGGTTTCCACTAATTGTATCTGCTGCCTGATTTTATAAAAAGTGGTCCTGTAATAACGTTTTGACATTCGGCAAAGTGCATCTTTAAGTACAAGAACGAGTGATTTGTATTGCTAAAGGGGCCTTCACACGCTAAGTACACTACTCACCATTAATATTGCTACACCACAAAGATGACGTGCTACAGACGCGAAATTTAACCGACAGGAAGAAGATGCTGTGACATGCAAATGATTAGCTTTTCAGAGCATTCACACAAGGTTGGCGCCAGTGGCGACACCTACAACGTGCTTACATGAGGAAAGTTCCCAACTGATTTCTCATACACAAACAGCAGTTGACCGGCGTTGCCTGGTGAAAC
This sequence comes from Schistocerca piceifrons, assembly GCF_021461385.2. Classification (NCBI taxonomy): domain Eukaryota; kingdom Metazoa; phylum Arthropoda; class Insecta; order Orthoptera; family Acrididae; genus Schistocerca; species Schistocerca piceifrons. Next base: position 379,714,572 of record NC_060139.1, read on the forward strand.
GTTGTTGTGATGCATCGTGTAAGGAGTAGAAATGCGTACCATCACGTTTCCGACTTTGATAAAGGTCGGACTGTAGCCTATCGATTGCGGTTTATCGTATCGCGACATTGCTGCTCGCCTTGGTCGAGATCCAATGACTGTTAGCAGAATATGGAATCAGTGGGTTCAGGAGGGTAATACTTAACGTCGTGCTGGAGCCCAACTGCCTCGTATCACTAGCAGTCGAGATGACAGGCATCTTATCCGTATGGCTGTAACGGATCGCGCAGCCACGTCTCGATCCCTGAGTCAACTGATGGGGACATTTCCATACAACAACCATCTGCACGAACAGTTCGACGACGTTTGCAGCAGCATGGACTGTCAACTCGGAGACCATGGCTGCGGTTACCCTTGGCGCTGCATCATAGACAGGAGCGCCTGCGATGGTGTACTCAACGACGAACTTGGGTGCTCGAATAGCAAACCGTCATTTTTTCGGATGAATCCAGGTTCTGTTTACAGCATCATGATAGTGCATCCGTGTTTGGCGACATCGCGGTGAACGCACATTGGAAGCATCTATTCGTAATGGCCATACTGGTGTATCACCCGGCTGGATGGTATGGGGTGCCATTGGTTACACGTCTCGGTCACCTCTTGTTCGCATTGACGGCACTTCGAACAGTGGACGTTACATTTCAGATGTGTTACGACCCGTGACTGTACCCTTCATTCGATCCCTGCGAAACCCTACATTTGAGCAGGATAATGCACGACCGCATGTTGCTCGTCCTGTACGGGCCTTTCTGGATACAGAAAATATTCGACTGCTGTCCTGGACAGCACATTCTCCAGATCTCTCACCAATTGAAAACGTCTGGTCACTGGTGGCCGAGCAACTGGCTCGTCACAATACGCCAGTCACTACTCTTGATGAACTGTGGTATCGTGTTGAAGCTGCATGGGCAGCTGTATCTGTACCCGCCATCGAAGCTCTGTTTGACTTAATGCCCAGGCGTATCAAGGCCATTATTACGGCCAGAGGTGGTTGTTCGGGGTGCTGATTTCTCAGGATCTATACACCCAAATTGCGTGAAAATGTAATCACTTGTCAGTTCTAGTATAATGTATTTGTCCAATAAATACCCGTTTATCATCTGCATTTCTTCTTGGTGTAGCAATTTTAATGGCCAGTAGTGTGTGTACTGAGTACTGAACAACAATATTGACCGTGTGAGAGTGGTATTTGCTTGCGCGATATACACTCCTGGAAATTGAAATAAGAACACCGTGAATTCATTGTCCCAGGAAGGGGAAACTTTATTGACACATTCCTGGGGTCAGATACATCACATGATCACACTGACAGAACCACAGACACATAGACACAGGCAACAGAGCATGCACAATGTCGGCACTAGTACAGTGTATATTCACCTTTCGCAGCAATGCAGGCTGCTATTCTCCCATGGAGACGATCGTAGAGGTGCTGGATGTAGTCCTGTGGAACGGCTTGCCATGCCATTTCCACCTGGCGTCTCAGTTGGACCAGCGTTCGTGCTGGACGTGCAGACCGCGTGAGACGACGCTTCATCCAGTCCCAAACATGCTCAATGGGGGACAGATCCGGAGATCTTGCTGGCCAGGGTAGTTGACTTACACCTTCTAGAGCACGTTGGGTGGCACGGGATACATGCGGACGTGCATTGTCCTGTTGAAACAGCAAGTTCCCCTGCCGGTCTAGGAATGGTAGAACGATGGGTTCGATGACGGTTTGGATGTACCGTGCACTATTCAGTGTCCCCTCGACGATCACCAGTGGTGTACGGCCAGTGTAGGAGATCGCTCCCCACACCATAATGGCGGGTGTTGGCCCTGTGTGCCTCGGTCGTATGCAGTCCTGATTGTGGCGCTCACCTGCACGGCGCCAAACACGCATACGACCATCATTGGCACCAAGGCAGAAGCGACTCTCATCGCTGAAGACGACACGTCTCCATTCGTCCCTCCATTCACGCCTGTCGCGACGCCACTGGAGGCGGGCTGCACGATGTTGGGGCGTGAGCGGAAGACGGCCTAACGGTGTGCGGGACCGTAGCCCAGCTTCATGAAGACGGTTGCGAATGGTCCTCGCCGATACCCCAGGAGCAACAGTGTCCCTAATTTGCTGGGAAGTGGCGGTGCGGTCCCCTACGGCACTGCGTAGGATCCTACGGTCTTGGCGTGCATCCGTGCGTCGCTGCGGTCCGGTCCCAGGTCGACGGGCACGTGCACCTTCCGCCGACCACTGGCGACAACATCGATGTACTGTGGAGACCTCACGCCCCACGTGTTGAGCAATTCGGCGGTACGTCCACCCGGCCTCCCGCATGCCCACTATACGCCCTCGCTCAAAGTCCGTCAGCTGCACATCCGGTTCACGTCCACGCTGTCGCGGCATGCTTCCAGTGTTAAAGACTGCGATGGAGCTCCGTATGCCACGGCAAACTGGCTGACACTGACGGCGGCGGTGCACAAATGCTGCGCAGCTAGCGCCATTCGACGGCCAACACCGCGGTTCCTGGTGTGTCCGCTGTGCCGTGCGTGTGATCATTGCTTGTACAGCCCTCTTGCAGTGTCCGGAGCAAGTATGGTGGGTCTGACACACCGGTGCCAATGTGTTCTTTTTTCCATTTCCAGGAGTGTATTTAAGGACGCTGCAGGGCTTTAGAAATATTGACTATATTGTGCAATACACAGCTGTTCGTGTGGAGATTTCGTGATTTGCAGACATGCAAACATACAGCGACATCTTAAGAATATGAATACATCAGGAAAGACAGACGAATGAAATTATGTGTTGAAGTGCAGTGAGGGGAATAGTTTATTTACGTATTCAACACTTATTGAGTAACTAGCTGTAGATACATTCTATAAAAAGTGTGTAAGTGCAGGGAAATAACGCTACACGAGCCTATTTGTTCTTTTCAGAAGCTTGAATTATTTGTTGCAGAACTATGTAACACCACTACCTTTCGATCCACTACAATAATGTATCTCAACGATTATCATACTTGTGGGGCGCACCTCCTGGGGCATAGCAACACTAAATGTATTCAATAGTTGATTAATTTACTGAAAGAAATGAAAAGCAAAATACATTGTGAGATACTAAAAAAATTGAAGTCCATACTCACACTGAAATAATGAACTTACTAATAGTATTGTATCATACTGCACAATGCATTTACGCATTAAATTTTCAGTACTAAATTAAAAACAAGTTTAGTAATTATTAATAATTCTAGGCCTGATTTGCAGAGCAAACAATTTTTTTTTCGGATGGTTTAATATTCGAAAGAGACACTGTGTTCTGTTTTATGCTTAGCTGAGAGCATACATTAGTTTGTTTGCGAGAGGGGGGAGGGGGTGAGCTAGACGTAGGGATATAGAGTATTTTTAATATTGTGGGAGACGAATGGCGACTTATAAGTGGTGTAAGGGTCTACAGGTTTACACGTAGCTGTACAGTACGTAACACACGCTCGCCAGCCGACCTAAATTGGAATGTTGACAATTTGCTTGGTCAGTAGACGTGTAGCTCACCACAGAGCCTTTCGATACGCCCGTAATTAGCCAGTGTTAGGATGTGACACACAGTAATGATGGGTGCGCGTAGCGTGCCTGTTTTATAATCAGCCTTTTGTTAATAAACTTACTTCTCGGTGTTCGCGTATTTCCGTACCTCAAGAACCCACTGTTTACAAATGCTGACAAATATGTCGTGTAATTATCGTCTGGGGCAACAACACAAGTAACCTCCTTATAGAAGTGGTGTCAGCATGGGGATAATTATGGAAAATCTACAGTCCTGAAGAGATGCAGCATAACGTGAACTTCGAGCAGCAGCAGTATGGACATCTTCCGACTATGCAGGGACATCCAACGCTGGAATTCAAGTTGGTCTACTCCAGTTTTACTAGAATACGAAAGGAAGTGATGGATTTTTAAATTATACTTGAGTGACTCATTGGCGTTAAATCAGACGAAATGCCGCAATCCAGTCAGAGTAACGTTGTCGATCTACAAACTGTTATTAATCAACTGCAAGAAGAGATTCGGCAGTTAAAAGCAGAAAGAAGCGAGTGTAACATTCCGGAACACCTGTCAAATGATAGCTCATGCAGTACAACTACAACAAAGAATTTTTCATTATTGTCATCAGTACCAGTGTTTGGCGGGAAACCCGAAGATGATGTGAAAGTGTTTTTTCGTAAACTTGAAGGTGCCGCCCTGTTGGGATCATGGACAGATTCGGATAAGCTAGTGGTTGCCAGATTAAGAATTCAGGGAGCAGCATAAGAATTCGTTAGCGCGGAGCCTACTTGCATGAAAACAGAAGATTACAATGAATTTAGAACGGTTGTTGTTCAGAGATTTAAACGTAAAAACGCAATCATATTTTACAGAGAGCAGCTTTACAGTTTGCGAATGGGACGAGACAAATTTATCGAGCAGCTTGCCCACAAAATTGGAGACATCAACGCTCAAACGTACGAGTGAGTAGAAGATGAAAATTAAAATCGCATTCAATTGTTCGAAGCCGGAGAGTCTTGGACACATTTATTCATGGGTTGTACGAAGAGGAAGTAAGCAAAGCTGTTAGACTGGCACGATGTAAAATGTTTCAGGAAGCAGTAGAATCAGCTGTTGGTTTCGCTGAAGCACTAAGACGATCGAATGAGATGCAGAAACAAGAACGCAGTTTCCAACACAACAGTGCAGTGCTACAGATGCAATAATCTGGGTCACAAACGTAAGGATTGTAAAGAGAATCGAATCTGTTATCATTGCGGGATGCAGGTTCATGTTTCGATAGACTGTCGCAAGAAGAAGAAATTCAATGCAAACAACAGACAATCTGCCAGATCTTTAAGCGAGTACGGGGACTTACGGGCTACCACTCCGTCCGCCCCCTGCCAGAGACAGTGATTCCTGTTAGTTCCAGCGAAAGTGATATTGAAAATGACTTCATGACGGGTACTGTATATCGTGGGAGAAACATCAAACTACTTACTGACACAGGAGCACAGGCCTCATTAATGTGGTGTTGCATAGACAAACGGGATAAATTGAAACCGCCGCTATTAAAAGTGCGAGGGTTAAACGGAGGAAAACTACGTAACTATGGAGAAGTTGACATAGAATTAATTCTTAGCCAAGGTCGAGATGAAGGTGAAAATAAAGATAAATACACAGCAGGGTGCAGGTAGTTTCAAGTAACGAAACTCGTGACGACAGTGTACTTAGATTTGATTTCTTGTCCGCTAACGAGGCAGAGATATTTGTCGTAGAAAGTAAGATCAGACTAGGCCGTAGCAAACTACAACCTAGGAAACCGTTCTCCAGATCGTAGTCAAAGGAGCAGCAATACTGACATCATAGGAATGGACCGCCCAAACAATGCATCAGTTCAAACCGTCCGAGTCGATATTCAAACTGATCAGCCTCAGCAAATTCCCAAGGGATTAGTAAAGACAATCTAAGTTGAAGTTAAGTCACCCCGATGCAAGGAAGCAACTTTGTTATTAAACGAGCGATCAGAGAAAAGTGACTTACTGGATACAATGCATTGTTATGTTGCTAGAAGTGTAGGTCTCGCTACAATGGGGAGACAGTCACAAAAGTCCCGGTTACAATAACGAATATGAGCAATGAGGATGTTGTTTTGCCACAAGGAACAAAGGTCCTGAAGCGTCGAGCGGAAGTGAAAGTGACGTAATACAGATTCTAGATGAGGTAACAAATGCTGCAGTTATAAACACAGTTTTTTGTAACAGTGCCACAAAATTGCAACAAGGAGACGAAGTTAATAATGAACTGAAGCGCAAGATTTGGAAGAAGATAGAACATTTGACAGCTGATGAACAAAAGATTTTAGCGCCTGTTTTGTTGGAGTATGCAGATTTATTCTGAGAACGTGCAAATTTACCTGTCACTCATTTAGTTCTGCATCATATTCATAAAAGGAATGCAGCCCCAATCACACAGAAACCTTACCAAACACCACTCAGTCAAAGAGAGTTGGTATAAGACATGGTTAAAGAGCAATTAGAAGCCAGAATTATAAAACCAAGAGTTCCTTCAGACCCACCGTGGTGTTCGCCTTTTGTGATTGTAAAGAAGAAATCAATTTCTGGAGAACCACAGTTCCGTTTTTGTGTTGATTACCAATCTTTGAATGCCGTGACCACACCCGACATTTACCCCTTACGTAATTTAGTGGAAACCTTGGATTACTTGGGCAGACGTCGAATTTTTTCAGTATGTGATTTAACAAGTGGTTATCACCACTTAACAGTGCATCCAGATTATCAAGCAAAAACTTCATTTGCAACTGTAACAGGAGTATACAAGTATCTTTGTATGACATTTGGACTTCGTAATGCTCCAGCTACATTTCAAGGCCTGATGGATTCAGTTTTACGAGGGCTCACCCCAAGACAACCACTTGTACCTTGATTATGTAATAATTTTTGGTGAAAACATGAAGCAGTATACTGAGGGACTACAAGCTGTATTTGAGTGTATAAGATGCGCAAACCTGTATGTCATTTTACACAAAGCAAAGTTAGCAACCTTGGTCATGTTATAACCAGTGAAGGTGATCGACCTGATCCAAAATTAATTGAAGATGTAAAGAATTTTCCTGAACCACAGAATTTGAAAAAACTACAATCATTTGTAGGACTGACAAATTTTCACAGGCGATTTATAGCCGGTTATGAGAATGTAGCATGTCCAATGACACAGCTACTGAAGAAAGGAGCCACATTTAATTGGTCAGCAGAAGGCAAAAAGGCAATGGAAGAACTTAAAACTGCTGCAACCACAGTCCCAGTGTTAGCTTATCCGGATTTCAATAAACCTTTTATTCTTTCAATAGATGCATCCAATTTTGCCGTAGGTGCAATCTTGTCTCAAGAAGTTGATGGTCATGGACATCCAATCTCATTTGCTTCTAGACAATTAAACAAAGCAGAATGTAATTATACTGCTACTGAGAAGGAGCTTTGGGCTTTGGGTTTTGGTGTAACACATAACAGATGTTTCTTAACAGGAAGAGAATTTACAGTTATTACAGATCATGCTGCACTTAAATGGTTATTGAGCTTAAAGGATCCAAGTTCCAGATTAACAAGATGGGCATTAAGACTGAGTGAGTACCAATTTAAGGTTATTCACTGACCTGGCAAAAAACATGTGAATGCTGATGCAATGAGTCGAAAAGTCAATGTTATTGTTACAATAAGTCGAGAAGGAGAGTTAAAGGTAGCTCAAGAAGAAGATCCACAATGCAAATTATGGGAAAGTGATCAACGTTTTGTCGAAATAGATGGATTATTGTACAAAATCACTAGTAAAGGAAACTGCCTAGTTATTCCAGAAAGCATGAAAGAGCAAAACATGAGAGAATAAAATGATTCTTTATTATCAGGGCATTGCAGTAAAAAAGCAACAAACATTAAAATAGCTCAAATGTTTTGGTGGCCGAGCTACAAAGCAGATGTGTTAGAGTTTGTTTCACAATGTGATTGCTGTAACAGACGGAGTAATGTAGGAAAAAGTAGAGCACCATTGAAAGAACTGCCATATACACATGAACCATTTGAAAGAGTAGGACTAGATATTGTAGGACCATGGCCTAAGACTATAGATGGAAACAAATACATATTGACAATTTTAGATCATTTCTCTAGATACCTTCTGATGATAACATTACCTGATCAGAGAGCTGAGACTATAGCTAAAGTTTTTGTAAAAGAATGGATCCTTAAGTTCAGGCCACCATTAAGTATAATTAGTGATCAAGGAACGAATTTTATGAATGAGTTACTTAAACAGACTTGTGAGCTCATGCAAATAACTCAGTTAAGGGCTACACCAGCACATCCTGAAGAAAATGGAAGAATCTAGCGAATCCACAGAACAATTATTAAAATGGTTAGCCATTATGTGAGCAGCAAGCACAACAATTGGGGTGTCTGTTTAGCGTATTTGGTAAGTTGTTACAATGCCAAAATGCACAGCTCAGCTGGCCTAAGTCCATACGAGATCGTCTATGGAAGAAGAATGCATTCACCCCTGGACTTCACACGATCGACTGCCGGAATCAGCAATGAACACGTAAGTGATCTAGCATGCTTGATGCTAAAATGACCGTGGACAACAAAACACACACATTGCACTACCTCAAATCCAAAATTTAACTGCTCAGTAGAAGGCTCATTAAGAATCACTATTCAAGTAAATATTTTGAGTACAGCTCAAACTTAGGTACCATTGACACTATGGAAATAAACTCAAATTTCAATTAATTGAACTCACTTCAACAACTTTGCTGAACTTAATGGTTGGAGCTTTGAGCTACAGTAAAGGATGACACCCATTGGCAGTTACTTAGCTTCGTGGAGAACAAATAGTTCTATTCGTACGGAGTTCTTTGTTATAAATACCTATATCCTTGCATCTCAGGCAACCAAACTGTGGGATGCAGTTATGTGCCAAGTAACCAACAAAGTATGCTGCTGAATCCTGTTAAGAAGAAAAGTGTTTCTGCAAGAAAAAAATATGCTCTTCCACCTCAATGGTTCTGTCTCTCCACCCACAGGGGAAGTTTTTCTTAGTATTTTGTATAGGGGATCAATGGCCTCTAGTGAGTTGTTGCAGAGTAACAATGTAATTTGATTTGTTACCACAGGTAGCTTTTTTGTCAATGAAAATACCTTCCTAACAGTGATAAAGCCTGTAATATGCAAGCACCAAAATGTACAACATGAAAAACATAGTAATGCAAAAGCCCTCATATGCAAAACTACTGTGATATGGATGCTGCCACTGTGGGACCAACTCACTAAAGAATTGTTGTGCCTCTCTTCCGTGGACATGCATCTGGAGACAACATGACCAAGCAAACTGATAGATGTTTCTACACTCATGCTATTATGATCGCTTGTGGTGGTAGCTATCCCTGGGACCTGAATTACAAAGCGAACTGATAGATGTCTCTGTGGTGACACGAAGGTTTCTTAGTGCTATGGGAATCATTTTGCCAATTAATTAAAGCATCAACCTATAAAAATAGATTAGGCTGTTAAAATTTTCAAAATGTGTCTTTTTTCTGTTGAATATATAAGTATACAGTTTGAAAATTCACTCAATAAGCTTGCAAATCCAAATGAATCCCGGTGCTGAAAGGAAGATATTGGCATGTGATTAATACACAATCTGGTTTCCCAATTTAAGCAAAACTGCGAGGAATTAAATGGGGCTACTGTGTGGTATTAGACCCCCCTACCGACTTTTTAGGTGTTGTGACAGACTTACGTGTAGTCTAGCCCGAATTACGCTAGATAAAGGTTGTGGTAATCATGGGCACCTGTACCTATGGAAAAGGGGAAAAAAAGGAAAAACAATATATAGTGTATTCACACATTTTTCTTTCAAGAAAACAATTTAAAAGTCCATGTTAGAAGGGTTTTTAACATGGTCAGATCAGAAAGTCTTTATGACTACTTACAAGTAACCATTCACCTTGTAAAATATTAAAAATACTCCAAACCCTCAGATCTAGTCTCTCCCCCCTACAAACTATTATATGGGCACCCATGTACTGACCAGTTGCATTATCTGATGTTTATGTTTCAACAATGTGTAACATGTTTTGCCATACGTATTTGATGAACCTTTCATCACAAAAATTAAAATTGCAATGTAAATTGAGAGAATGTATATTAGATAATGGATACATTTCAGGTGAGTATTGTGACAGACTTATGTGTAGTCTGGCCTGAATTACGCTAAATAAAGGTTGTGGTGATCAAGGGCACCCGTACCTATGGAAAAGGGGGAAAAAAAGGAAAAACAATATATAGTGTATTCAGGCATTTTTCTTTCAAGAAAACAATTTGAAAGTCCATGTTAGAAGAGTTTTTAACATGGTCAGATCAGAAAGTCTTTATGACTACTTACAAGTAACCATTCACCTTGTAAAATATTAAAAATACTCCAAACCCCCAGATCTAGTCCCCCCCCCCCTACAAACTATTATATGGGCACCCATGTACCGACCAGTTGCATTATCTGATGTTTATGTTTCAACAATGTGTAACATGTTTTGCCATATGTATTTGATGAACCTTTCATCACAAAAATTAAAATTGCAATGTAAATTGGAAGAATGTATATTAGATAATGGATACGTTTCAGGTGAGTATTGTGACAGACTTATGTGTAGTCTGGCCTGAATTACGCTAAATAAAGGTTGTGGTGATCAAGGGCACCCATACCTATGGAAAAGGGGAAAAAAAGGAAAAACAATATATAGTGTATTCAGGCATTTTTCTTTCAAGAAAACAATTTGAAAGTCCATGTTAGAAGGGTTTTTAACATGGTCAGATCAGAAAGTCTTTATGACTACTTACAAGTAACCATTCACCTTGTAATATATTAAAAATACTCCAAACCCCCAGATCTAGTCCCCCCCCCCCCCTACAAACTATTATATGGGCACCCATGTACTGACCAGTTGCATTATCTGATGTTTATGTTTCAATAATGTGTAACATGTTTTGCCATACGTATTTGATGAACCTTTCATCACAAAAATTAAAATTGCAATGTAAATTGAGAGAACGTATATTAGATAATGGATACATTTCAGGTGAGTATTTGGTTGCATATTACATAAGCTACTATGAAAAATGCAATAGGGTTGGGTCTATAATGTGACTTTTACTTTAAAAGGAATTGTTTAAGCATAAGAACGTAATGAAGTTGGAAATGTTCATGTATTTAACAGTTTGTAGTAAGGCATCTGTTTATTTGTTTTTAGATATGTGCATGCAGAGCAGTGGAGTGTTTTCTCAAAACTCAATATATGCAAAAAGAAATCAAAATTGAGTTAGGCATGCTAATGACATAATGTGGACTTTTTACATTAACCCCTGAACCAAGTTTTAACAAAATTTGGCTACTGTTGTGAGTATGAACACACTAAATGACAAGGTTCATAGAAACAGGATATATTCGTTCTTACAGTTACAGCAAAAGTCGACAAATACAATATAATTACTGTCTAGTGTCTCAGCTCTCTTTCTGCAACAAGCAGTTAACAACAGTGGAGTGTACTGGTTGTTTTAAATGATGTTAGTAATTGTTATAGTAATAGTTACTGGCAGGAATAGTGATCCAACCAGACTTCATTGTTGTTGCAAAACCTGCAGCACACTCTTAGACAAATATTCATTGATGCTCATGAGTACATATGTCTACAAAGAAGTAGTGCAAGCTGAAGCAGAACGTATGATGATTCCTGTAATTCTGAAAACGGAATACAGGTCAAATAATGCCCCAGTGGGAGGAAATTCTGATTTAAGAACAGCTTATATTGGCCTTAAACACAAAGTAAAAAGTGTAAAAAACAACCTATTATGAAATGCAATCATGGAGTTTAGGATAGAATAGAACAGAATACAATAGAATGGAATAATTTTATTGTCATTTGGCCATTAAGGCAATAGAAAAAGTCATACATATAATACAATATAATTCATGTTGCAATAGAACAATAGGTTTGTTATTACAGTGTAATATTACAATTGATGAAATCCTACAAAGTCATACTTACAACACAGTGTAATTCCTGTTGCAAAAGAGCAATAGATTTGTTATTATAATATAATATTACAATTGACAAAGTCATATATATAATACAATATAATTCCTGTCGCAAAAGAGTAATCACTTTGTTGTTACAGTATAATATTACAGTTGATGAAATCCTTTATGTCGTAGAATGGGTGGGCCACTAACCAGTCATAAAGTGCTTGTTTGAATGATTGCTCTGGTAATCTTGCATAGCTAGTGGAAGATTATTAAATAATTTGTGTCCCATTAGTTCATAACTGTTCAGTGATTTTGAGAATCTGTGGAATGGAGTATAAATGCATCTATTCTTCTAGTGTTGTAGCAATGTGTATTTTCTCTGTGTTTAGCTTTGGGTAGCTTCTTTTTCATATAGATTAAGACATAGTATATATACAGGTTTACTACTGTCATAATCTTTTGCTCCGAAAACAAAGGTTTACAGTGTGCCTTATATGATGAGCTTGTAATTAGCCTAATAGCTTTCTTCTGGAGTAGAAGGATGTCATGCACGCAACTGGAGTTTCCTCATAAAATGATGCTATAGGTTATGCTTTGGAAGAATGAGAGATGGGACATTCTAACATAATTTTTAGATACAAAATCCATTAGTCGCCTAGATTACCCTAGACAACTTACCACTAAGATATTTGACATGTTGACCCCAACATAATTTGTCATCCAAATATACCCCTGAAAACTTAAGATAACTATTATCATCAGATGGTAGCTTGTCTTTTAGACTAAATACTATATGCTGAGTTTTATTTTCACCAAGCAAAAATCTCTTTGCTTTAAACCAGTATGATGCTCGAGCAATTGTCTCTGTAACATAAGTTTTAAGGCTATTGAGGTAATTACTAGTGTTCAGAAAAGTCATATCATCTGCATATAGTACAGTTTTGGATTTAATACATGATGGCAGGTCATTAATCATTATTAGGAACAGGAAAGGGCCCAGTACTGATCACTGTGGGAGACCTACCTTAACTAGTTCTACACTGGACAATTATTTGCCAACACAGACAGCTTGCTTACAGTTCTGTAAAAATGATCTTAATAGTTTAAAGCTATTAACTCTACCATTCATCTGTTGTTTTAAAATTCACAAAAATATTGTCAAGACATGCTTATTCTCTTGTGGGCCTATTATTGACACAGTGTGAGTTGGATTGTCTTAGTAGATTTTGAAGTTCAGTGACACTACATTTGTGTGTTGTTACATCAAAATCAGAATTCAGATCACCACCTATTACAGTATCATAATTTATCCATCTAGTTTCGTCAATGCCCTTAGGTGATTTGTACAGGAATATTACCAATACCTTAAAACTGTCTAAAACTATACCAGCAGCTTCAAAGTTCAGTTCATCACACAAAAAAATCTAGATCCAATCTATTGATTGAACATCTAAGTGACTTGCTAACATAGATTGCTACACCACCTATAAATGCAATTTTCTACAGTAGGTTTCACCGTCAAAAGTGAAGAGAGCGGAAGAAGGTTGTATGATGGAGATGATAACAGCATTCTCAGAAAAGAGCACAAATTCAGTAATAATCGTCACTTCTTCCCTGTTTTTAGCCATAATTACATGCCTCTGGACCGAGTGTTCGGTGGAATTGAGATATCTCTCAGAAAAAAATAAAGCATAATGTCTCATAAAGAATATTATGATATTTTATAAGAGCATGGTACTCTCAGAGTTCTAAATGCATACTGGACTGTTAAAAACCTAAAAGATAGGGCACAGAAAATACTAAAATCAAAGCTACCATTCAAAATGAACGGCCAGCGTCTCATCTCATACAAGAAACCAAAAAAAAAAAAAAAAAAAAAAAGAAACTGTTTATTTGTTAGTAAGTGATATATACTCTGGAGATACAGTACAAATTGACGTCCTGCGGTGAAAGAAACCATGCTATCATCCACCCTTTTACCAAAACAAAATATGGCAAGCAAAGAAAAGAAGAAATATGTGTCTGCCTTGCTAAAATATTTTTAAATTCCAAATGATACAAAGGAGTTTTACAAAGATATCCTAGACAAATAATGTAGAGATGTAAGAGGGAAAACTTGACTATAACAATGTGATTGTAAATGCAGTACTTTCTGTGTTATTCATTTCATACTTCTTGTAGCATTGATTATAATGACACAAGCTAAACAGTTATGTTAAAATAGTTATCATTGTTGTTATTGCGTTATGCCACTTTATTTCTATTATTATTGTTTGTATTTTCAATAACGTCAAAAACTGCGAATGCTACATGTAATAATATATGCAAAAATACGCATTTTAGAACAGTGCAGGTGTATAATGAACACTACAGCATATAAAAATTAGTTGTGGAAAAAAATACACAGAATGAAAGAAGGCAACATAGCTGATACCAGCAATAATTATAAGCATTTATTGACTTTTGAGGAAAAAAACAAAGATCACACCTTCTGCAGTGTTGAATGTTCTTCCTCCTGAGAAATTTGTTTCAGTTCCAGTGTTGTATTCTGTATTGATGCCTTGCAGAACAGCTTGAATAGATATGTCACTGTAATTTTCAGAGATTAAATAATCTTGTTTTGTGAGACTAATTGCAGCATTTGATGCCGCCATCATAAAAATAGTGGGCGCAAATGATTCTTCGAATGCAACATGTGTAATTGTAGTTATTCTCATGACAATGCATTCATTGACTTTACCAACTTACCATCAAACTGCCACCTCTTAGCGTAACCTAGACTTCAGGCTATTCTACATATCTATCGGCCACAACCTATAACCAAAAACTAATATTGGTTTAAAACTAACATCCTTATTCGATTTGTCCATGTATCCCACTTGCTACAGCTTAATTACATCAGAGTAAGTATTGAAGAGTATGATACTAGGGCGAGTTCTGGCTGAAATAACATTCCTATCACATCTCGTTTCATATTAAACATCTGGTGTCAGATTACAAACATGGGAGACCACTGGGAGTTGATCGAGGTCACCAAGGCAATTGCGTCATGTGATGCAAAAGTGATGGAATCCCCCTCCATTCACCTCCCCACCCCACATCTCTAGACCATTGAGGATCATGCACCCCGTTCCACACCTTCATCTTTTATAACTTGGAAGGGTTACTCTGCAGTTGGACAGGAGGATGTGTATTTGTTAATAACAAATTACATTTAGTTATGTCACTGAAATCTATTTGTTAATACTAATATTACTTGGCACCAGCAGAGACCATACCCAGGCATTTTTGTGTATTTTTCAAGGCCTTCCACAGACTTAGAAAACATTGTTGTAGTGAAAAAAAAGTTCTTTATTCATATTAAGTGTTGAGTATTATTGGCAACGGATTTCAAATTTGTGCTGTATTTATAGATTTCCAGAAGGCATTGTACCTCACAAGTGGCTTGTAGTCAGATTGCATGTTTATGGAATATTGCCCCAGTTGTGTGAGAGGATTCGTGATTTCGTGTCAAAGAGGTCACAGTTCACAGTAACCGATGGAAAGGCATTGATTAGAACGGAAGTGATTTCTGGTGTTCCCCAAGGTAGTGTTATAGTTCCTCTGCTGTTCCTTATCTATATAAACGATTTGAGAGACAGTGTGGGCAGCTGTCTTGGGCTATTTGCAGATGATGCTGTTGTCGGACGATCAAAACTAAATGCAAAATCATTTAGAAAAGATTTCCATATGGTGCAAAAATTGGCAGTTGACCCTAAATAATGAAAAATATGAGGTCACATGAGTGGTAAAAGGAATACAATAAACCAATCAAATCTAAAGTCCGTAAATTCAACTAAATACCTAGGAATTAAAATTACAAACAACTTAAATTGGAGAAAACACACAGAAAATATTGTGGGGAAGGCAAACCAAAGACTGCATTTTATTGGCAGACCGCTTAGAAGATGCAGCATTTCTACTAAAGATACTGTCTACACTACACCTGTCCATTCTCTTTTTGAGTCCTGGTGCACAGACTGGGATCCTCACTGGATAGGATTCACAGAGGACATGGAGAAAGTTAAAAGAAGAGCAGCGTGTTTTGCATTATCAGAACTAGGGGAGAGAGTGTCACTACCATGATACAGGATTTCGGGTGGTCGTTATTAAAAGAAAGGCCTTTTTTGTTGTGGCGAAATCTTTTCACGAAATTTGAATTACCAACTTTCTCCACCGAATGCAAAGATATTTTTTGACGCCGACCTGCATGGGGAGGAGCGATCATCATAATAAAATAAGGGAAATCACATGGAAAAATATGGCTGTTCGTTTCCTCCGGGCGCTCTTCGAGATTGGAATTACAGAGAATTATTGTGAACGTGGTTTGATGATATCTCTACCAGGCACTGAAGTGTGATTTGCAGAGTATCCATGTAGATGTAGAAGTAACGATTGAATGATCCTCTTATAAGAGGCCTGGAGTTCGGCAGCCGGTGTAATTGTTTTGTGTAATCAAATTACAGGCACACAACACATTGTTTTATAAACCATTATAGGTCGTAATTGTCTTCTTTTAAGTAGAGTATCAAGATACTGCATCCTATCATTATCAAATAATCCATTAAAACTACAGTGTTCCACAACATGTACACACCCAGAATAAGATGTCTTCGAATATTAGGAGTTACAAGCAGAAAAGACTTCATGATCAGTACCATATGATTTACATCTACATGGATACTCTGCAAAACACACTTACGCACCTGGGATTGGGTTCATCAAACCAAAGTTCCTGAAAAGTTTCCGCTGCAACAAAAAACACCATTTTTTTTAACGACGTCCATCCCACACCCTGTATCATGTCAGTGACACTCTCTCCCCTATTTGCTCTTCTTTGAGTTTTCTCGATGTCCTCTGTTAATCCTATCCGGTGAGGCTCCCACACTGTGAAGCAGTACTCCAAAAGAGGACAGACAAGCGTAGTGCAGGCAGTCTTTTTAGTAGATCCGTTACATCTTGTAAGTGTTCTACCAATAAAATGCAGTCTTTGGTTCGCCTTCCCCAGAACATTTTCTTTGTGCTTTTTCCAATTCAAATAGTTCATATCTGTATTTCCTAGGTATTTAGTTGAATTTATGGCCTTTGGATTTGAAGATAAGCGGATTCCATTTGGCACTCATGTGGATGGCCTCATACTTTTCATTACGTATTTAAGGTCAACTGCCAATTTTCGTACCATACAGGTGTCTTTTCTAAATCGATTTGCAATTTGTTTTGACCTTCTGATGACACAACTAGACGATAAACGGCTGCATCATCTGCAAACAACCTATGATGGCTGCTCAGATTGTCTCCTAAATTGTTTATGTAGATAAGGAACAGCAGAGGGCCTATAACACTACCGTGGAGAGAGCCAAAAATCACTTCTATTTTACGTGATGACTTTCCGTCAATTACTACAAAATGTGACCTCTCTGAAGGTAAATTACAAATCCAGTAACATAACAGAGACGATATTCCATAAGCAAGCAAATTGACTACAAGTTGCTTGTGAGGTGCTGGGTCAAAAGCCTGGTGGAAATCTACAAATACGGAATCAGTTTCAAATCCCTTGTCAATAACACTCACTTAATGTGAGTAAAGAGCTAGTTGTATTTTACAGGAAGGACGTTTTCTAAATCCATGTTGACTATTTGTTAATAAACTGTTCTCTTCAAGGTAATTTGTAATGTTCGAACACAACGTATGTTCAAAAATGCTGGTGGATATCGACGTTAATGATACAGGCCTGTAATGTAGTGGATCACTCCTATTGACTTTCTTGAATAGTGCTGTGACCTGTGAAGCTTTTCAGTCTTTGGGTACGGATCTTTCGTCGAGCGAGTGGTTTTATATGAGTGGTCTTTTGTCAAAATGAACTAAGTGGCATTTAGTTAGTTTGAGAAATAAACGACTGAAGTTATGAGTTTGCAGCAACTTATTTATTCAAAAATATTTATGGTTATACATGTAGTATGGGGTATAACGGGTGTGAAAAACATTTAAAAGCATTTTGAGCCTTGCAGCACATTATCTAATTACAGTATGAAACTTAATGCTGCAGAGAAACAATGTAAAATATCCTTGTACGAGGGGCGTTTGAAAAGTCCGTGCGAAGTCCGAGAGATGGCACCACCGGCGCGTATCGAGGTCATGTTTAGTTAATAGCATCTTTGGAAAGAACACACATCGAGTTTCACCACAATGGTCTATTTCTTTGTGTTTAGTAGTGAATCAAGGAAGTTGAGTGGTTGTCAAAAAATGGGCGAAAAAGAATTTAGTGTGGTGATTAAACATTACTTTATGAAATGCAAAACACCTCAGGAGACTAAAGAGAAGCTTGATAAACATTACGGTGGCTCTGAACTTTCGATTAGAACAGTATTTTTGGAGTGGCCATATGGGTACAAGTGATGCTGAACGTTCTGGACGCCCTGTGGAGGTTACGACTCCAGAAATTATTGATAAAATCCATGATCTGGTGATGCATGGCAGAAGAGTTAAGGTGCGTGAGATTGATAGTGCTGTTGGAATTTTAAATGGATGGATACACAATATTTTGCATAAACATTTGGACATGAGAAAGCTATCCGCAAGATGGGTTCCGCGATTGTTCATGCTTGACCAAAAACGGAATCGTGAAGTGTTGCAAAAACTGCTTGCAGCTGTTCAGGAAGAATCTGCAGGACTTTAAGCGCCATTTCGTGACTTTGGATGAAACATGGGTACATTACTATACTCCTGAGGCCAAACAATGGGTTACCAAGAGAGAATCTGCACCAAAAAAAGGTGAAGACAATTCCTTCTGCCATAAAGGTTATGGCGAATGCCTTTTGGGATTTGCAAGGGATGATACTCATCGACTACCTGGAAAAGGGTGAAACTATTACAGGTGCATATTATTCATCGTTATTGGACCGTCTGAAAACCGAGCTGCAAGAAAAACGCTGGCGATTGGACCACAAGAAAGTCCTTTTCCATCACAACAATGCACTATCACACACTTCAGCAGTTGTAGTCGCAAAATTAATAGAAATAAGATTCCAACTCGTTTCACATTCCACCCCCCCCCCCTATTCTCCAGACTTGGTTCCCTCAGACTACTAGTTGTCCCCTAATTTGAAGAAATGGCTGGTGGGACAAAGGTTTTATTCAAAGGAGGAGGTGATTGCAGCAACTAATAGCTATTTTGCAGCCTTGGACAATTCCTATTTTTCGGAAGAGATCAACAAATAAGAACAGTGTTGGACGAAGTGTATAAGTCTAAAAAGAGACTACGTTGAAAAATAAAAAAGGTTTACCCCAGACACGTAAGAAGTTTTTATTTTTGCACAGACTTTTCAAACGCCCCTCGTACATCATCTTATTTTGTTTTCACACTACATTAATGCACTTCAGATACAAAATACAAAGTAAATTTTTTTTGTTTTTCTATTGTATTTGTACATAGACCTATTTGGCAACTGAAACACACAGCAATAATGTAAGTATTAGTGTAAAACAGCATTATTAAACAATTTTTGTAATTACATGTTGGGTGTTCTGTCGGATATCAGCGTCGTACTTGCACGACATTTCGGTAGCGTAACTCGTTACCTTCATCAGGAGCGACCTGAGACTACTCCTCGAGTGGACCTGGTCCAGTATTTATGCCTGTGGCCTTTCCCCTTCACCAGGCGCTCCCTCTGCGGTCCACGCCTGCTTGCTGTGATCTTCTGGAGCATTGCCGTTCCCTTTTCCGGAAACGTGGCTCAACATTTATAAAACCATATGGACATCATGGCACATGAGGCAGACCATTTGATAAAAATCATTATCACAATCAATAAAAAAAATTTCAGTGTTGAAACAGTACTCCAGCATCCCAGTAGAAGAGAGACACATGA
Organism: Schistocerca piceifrons; assembly: GCF_021461385.2. Lineage (NCBI taxonomy): Eukaryota > Metazoa > Arthropoda > Insecta > Orthoptera > Acrididae > Schistocerca > Schistocerca piceifrons. The sequence continues at coordinate 379,734,107 of NC_060139.1, forward strand.
GTGGTGCTTTTGTACCTTGACGATGAGCAGCTTGAGAACTGTAACTGCAATACAACCTGTGGGCAAAGACCGCTTCAGAAGAAGAGAGGCTTATCTGTCTCCACCACAGGCGAAAAGAAGAGGGCGGACGCATACGCCAGCGTGGTGGGTGGCGCCTGGACGTCATTGGCTGCCAGTTGCGGCACAACACATTTACGATATGAGTTCATATGTGCAACCAGACATCTCCTTGACTAGTGTCCCAGCTGTTTGTGTAATCACGTTCGATTCAATTTATGTATTTATACGATTCATGATGGTTTCCAAGTGAACCTATATCTTCTGTTACTTCTCAAAAAAATATTTGCTATAAATAGCTATAATCTAAATCTCAGAACTATTTTTCCTCCCTCAACGCTTTCCATTTACACTGCCGGAAAAAGTTAGTGCACATGGAAAGACTACATCGATTTTGATCTGATGAAGATATATGCCACCTTGGGGATAGTATATGTAATGAAAAGGGTTTCACCGTCGTCGGCAAACAGATAGCGTAGTAGCATAACTACCAAAGCACCATCTGTGTCTGCCCTTCAATAGGGATTGCTCACAGCCGGAAGGTTCAGTGTGGCGCAGATGACTGAAGTAAGCAGAGAACCATGCCATGGAGATGCACACATGCTTCTTACAGCCAACTATTTGTCATGTGCCAGGACATAGCGTAGAGGCGTAGCTACCAGAGCGCCATCTCTGTTACTTTTTAATAGGGGCTGTTCACAGCCTGAAGACTCAGTGTGGTGCGAATGTGTGAACCAAGCAGGCGACTATGCCACAGAGATGCCAACTGAGGGAGTTTGAAAGGGGTCAAGTTGGGGCCTTCCAAAAGATGGGACAGTCCTTTCGGAGAATTGCTACACATGTTGGACGTAGTGCATCAATTGTGCAGTGCTGCTGGTATCAATAGTTACATGAACATTTTCACGTCCATAGATGGGGTTCTGTACACCCTCACGGCACAGATGCGCGCCTGGATCGTCGTGTTATAAGGGCAGGGGTGGCAGATTGTACAGCTATCGCAGCATAGCAAAGTGAGCCTAGACGTGTCAACCCGGATTGTTGCCAACCGGTTATCAGCAGTGGGAGTATCGGCATGCACACCTCTAGCGCATCTTCCACTCACGCCATAGCATCGACGTGCATGGCTCGACTGGTGCTGCGAGGGGATCACTTGAGAGATGTAATGGCGCGCCGCGGTCTTCAGCAATGAAAGCAGGTTCTACATGTAGGCAAGTGATGGTCATTTGCGCATACGATGTAGACCTGGCGAGCACTGTCTCGTAGAGTGCGTTCGTTCTAGGCACACTGGTTCCACCCCCAGACCTTATGGTCTGGGATCTAATAAGCTGCAACTCTCCTTCACGTTTGATGTTTCGGGAAGGACGCTAACCAGTGCTTGGTAGGTGCGGATTGTTGATGGATCCGTTATTTTTCCGTTCTTGCAACAGAAAGATGATGCGTCACGCGAACAGATTAATTCTCGCCCGTACACTGCCCTTGAACTCAACGTGCTCCGCAAGACTTTCAGCAACTTCCTTGGCCAGCACGCTCTCCAGACTTGTCTCCAGTCAAGCACATGAGGGATATGATGGGATGAGAAGTGACTCGTGTGACTCGACCACCATCAACTCTTACAGAACTACGTGAACATGTGAAGCAGGCATGGCATACTGTGTTCCAGGACAGTGTTCGTCGCCGGATATCAGAGTCAGCACCTGCATTGCCGCCTGTGGAGAAGACGCCAAGCGCTAATATAGGTGTTTCAGCATGGGCCGATACCTGGTACCCCAGAAACGCTTCTACTATTGATCTGCAACTGTAATCATTTCATGTAATTACTCCACATGCAATGTAACAACAGTAAGTATTGCGTTAATTGGAAACCTCTTCAAGGGTGTACTGTTTTTCTTTCGTGCGATGTATTTCCATTTATTTTGCCCTTTTTTAAGTTACCCTTCGCATATCAATATCAGAATACCATTTTATCCTAGCAACATTAATAATTTTCCAATATTTTCAGATTTTTTAACCAAACCATTGTCATCAACTTGTTCGAATGTAAGACAATTATTATCCGCAAAGTAGTTATAAAATTTTATTGTAATCAAATAGGAAACTTACAAGAACATCATTTTTCGATATAGTCTCCTTGCGTTTCAACGCACTTGGTCCATCGTTGCACAAGCTTCCTGATGCCCTCATAAAAGAAGGTTCTCGGTTGAGCTGTGAGCCAGGAATGCACCGTTTCTTTCACTGCTTCGTCCAAGACAAATCGATGGCCCCTTAATGCCTGTCTGAGTGGACCAAACAAGTGATAATCAGAAGGGGCAAGATCGGCCCTATATGGAGGATGATTTAGTACTTCAAATTTGAGTTTCTGGAGCGTTTCAGCGGTGTGGGCAGAGTATACGGAGGGGCATTGTCGCGCAACAACGTAACACCTTATGACAGCAATCCTCGGGATTTGCTTCGAATTGCAGGCAGTAAGCGTCTCACTGTAACGTACACTGTTTATTGTTGTGCCCCTTTCCCCATAATGTTCCAGTACTGGACCTTGTGCGTCCCAAAAAACCGTAAGCATCAGTTTTCCTGCGGACGGTTGGGTCTTGAACTTTTTCTTGCACAGCGAATTTTGATGTTTCCATTCCATACTCTGTCGTTTACTCTCCGGTGGATCCATGTTTCGTCACCAGTAATGATCCTGTCTAAGAAATTGTCCCCTTCGTTACTATAGCGATCCAAATGTTTTTTGCAGATGTCCACGAGCGTTTGTTTACGCAACTGTGTGGGTTGTTTTGGCACCTACCTTGCACAAACTTTTTTTGGCACCTACCTTGCACAAACTTTGTGAAACCCAAGTCTGTTGTGGACGATTTCGTCGATGGAACCGTGACTAATTTGCAGACGATTTGCCACTACGTCAGTAGTTAACCGTCTACCTAAGAGAATCATTTCAGGTGAACGCTCAATGGTTTCTTCATTTGTGGCGGTAAACAGTCGTCCGGGTCCTTGGTCGTGCGTAACACTTGTACGACCATTTCGGAGTTTTTCAATCCATTCGTAGACACTCCGTTGTGCCAAAACACTGTTCCCGTACTTTTCCGTAAAGTCTTCGATGAACGTCGGCCCCTGATACGCCTTCTGACCACAAAAAACAGATTACTGGCCGTTGGTCTTCTTTGGTGCAAACAGATAGCGGAGCAGCCATGACTAACAGCTCGGCAGCGATAACGAAACTAACCTAGAAGCTTGAAAATTGCAAAGATATAACGACAAATAAACAAAGCAAGCGTAATCAACGTAAAACAACAGTACGACCAAAATAAACAAAATTAAAACTAAATTGCAGATAATAATTGACTTACCCTCGTAATATACGTAGTTGTACCTACTTGTGGAAGATGTTTGTTCTTCGTTTCAATGGCAAGAAAATGAGTTTGCCACAGTTTCCCAATTTTCAACTCATAGCGATTTAATAATGTTTTTTCGAATTTCGTGTTTCTTCAAGCAAACCCCATAGTTTTTTCCCTTTTGTTTTAAAAAGAATTTTAAGACCTGTTTTCTTGAAATTAAAGTCGAGGAACCCATGCCGCACAAGCCGAGAAGTTGTGTCATGTATCTACGTATTACATTACTGGCCATTAAAATTGCTACACCACGAAGATGACGTACTACAGACGCGAAATTTAACCGACAGGAAGAAGATGCTGTGTTATGCAAATGATTAGCTTTTCAGAGCATTCACACAAGGTTGGCGCCGGTGGCGACACCTACAACGTGCTGACATGAGGAACGTTTCCAACCGATTTCTCATACACAAACAGCAGTTGACGGGCGTTGCCTGGTGAAACGTTGTTGGATGCCTCGTGTAAGGAGGAGAAATGCGTACCATCACGTTTCCGACTTTGATAAAGGTCGGATTGTAGCCTATCGCGATTGCGGTTTATCATATCGCGACATTGCTGCTCGCGTTGGTCGAGATCCAAAGACTGTTAGCAGAATATGGAATCGGTCGGTTCAGGAGGGTAATACGGAACGCCGTGCTGGATCCCAACGGCCTCGTATCACTAGCAGTCGAGACGACAGGCATCTTATCCGCATGGGATAAAGGTCGGATTGTAGTCTATCGCGATTGCGGTTTATCATATCGCGACATTGCTGCTCGCGTTGGTCGAGATCCAAAGACTGTTAGCAGAATATGGAATCGGTCGGTTCAGGAGGGTAATACAGAACGCCGTGCTGGATCCCAACGGCCTCGTATCACTAGCAGTCGAGACGACAGGCATCTTATCCGCATGGCTGTAACGGATCGTGCAGCCACGTCTCGATCCCTGAGGCAACAGATGAGGACGTTTGCAAGACAACAACCATCTGCACGAACAGTTCGACGACGTTTGCAGCAGCATGGACTATCAGCTCGGAGATCACGGCTGTGGTTACCCTTGACGCTGCATCACAGACAGGAGTGCCTGCGATGGTGTACTTAACGACGAATTCGTCATGGCCATACTGGCATATCACCCGGCGTGATGGTATGGGGTGCCATTGGTTACACGTCTCGATCACCTCTTGTTCGCTTTGACGGCACTTTGAACAGTGGACGTTACATTTCAGATGTGTTACGACCCGTGGCTCTACCCTCCATTTGATCCCTGCGAAACCCTACATTTCAGCAGGATAATGCATGACCGCATGTTGCAGGTCCTGTACGGGCCTTTCTGGATATAGAAAATGTTCGACTGCTGCCCTGGCCAGCACATTCTCTCACCAATTGAAAACGTCTGGTCAATGGTGGCCGAGCAACTGGCTCGTCACATTACGCCAGTCACTACTCTTGATGAACTGTGGTATCGTGTTGAAGCTGCATGGGCTGCTGTACCTGTACACGCCATCCAAGCTCTGTTTGACTCAATGCCCAGGCGTATCAAGGCCGTTATTACGGACAGAGGTGGTTGTTCTGGGTACTGATTTCTCAGGATCTATGCATCCAAATTGCTTGAAAATGTAATCACATGTCAGTTCCAGTATAATATATTTGTCCAATGAATACCCGTTTATCACCTGCATTTCTTCTTGGTGTAGCAATTTTAATGGCCAGTAGTGTATTTATTACTGCTTATGAGTGTGCTTGACTGCTATCATATACCAGAAGGAAATTTTCACTGGCAGCAAAGTGTGCGCTAATATGAACCATGTAGGCAGATTAATATTGCGTGCCAGACCGACAACCGGATTCCACATCTTTCTGGCCATTACTCTACCATCTGCGCTATCTAAGCACGACACAGTACCCGTCCTCGCAGATACCAGCCCTCATGTCCTACCTCGTAGACGTCACAGAAGTTCTCCTGCGAAACTTGCGGGTTTAGCACTCTTGGAAGAAAGAATAATGCACTCTGCAGCGGCATGATGAATCTACTTCGCTGTAGAGTTTGGACATGTTGAAGAAGTTATGCATAGATTTAGTTTTCTTAAATAAGCTTGTTTTACTTTGGAATTCGAACACTTCCTACCTTGGTGCCAGAAAGGCTACGAAAAATCTTAAGATGATATATTGTGTTATCCTTCCTTCTAGGGGTGCTACTCCCTTAAATTTCGCAGGAGAACTTCTGTGAAGTATGTAAGATAGGAGATTAGGTGCTGGCGAAAACAGAGGTATGAGAAATGGCCGTGATTTATGCTTGGGTAGCTCAATCGATAGAGCACTTACCCGCGAAAGGCAAAGGTCCTGAGTTCGGATCTCTCTCGTGCACGAAGTTTTAATACGCCAGGAAGTTTCATTTCACTGCACACTTCGCTGCAGAGTGAAAATTTAATTTTGAGGTATGATAGCACTCAAGCACCTGCGTAAGCAGTAGTAAACTACACATAGTGACTGACGCAGCATCTCAGCGACAGCGGCATGGGCTCCTAGTCTTCAGTTTCAACAAAATAGTTCTTAAAATTCTTCTTAAAACAAAACGAATAAGAAAAGGTGTCGTGCGTGAAGAAACACGAAATTCGAAAAGATAAGGACCACCCTAATGACGTATCATAAGAGAACATCCAGCACGTGTTTCTTGAACTTCAGTTGAGCAATCACAAGCTCTTCGTATCCTACCATTTCATTGCTAAATTTAAGTTTAGCGTGTTACTCTTTCTCATCACTTTTCTATCGCCAACGAATCAATTAACCTTCCTAACAATACATGAGCTGACTCATACAACGTTTTTCTTTGTACTGGGCGGATGGTAAAAGCAAGTCTATAATTTGCTCAAATGGAAAAGTCCATCGCGAGATTATGAAAATCGCATTACTTGCAGTAGAATTAATTACGTATTGCAAGGGGACGTCAATGATTATTATTAATTCTTCCGCTCGAGGTATCACTGAACTCTACTGGTTCATTCCGTCGTTAATTTGTCTTTATCAAATAGTTGGGGACACCCAGTCAGGGAAGCTACCGAGGCGTTTGGATTCGTGAGCAGCATCTTTACCAGCTACAGAATACATAAAAACAGTGATGTATAATAATCTTTCCTCTTACTCAAGCAATATTCAAGGTGAACGCTTGCATTTCGTTTAGTTTGTGGGTACCTAGAGATATTTGCGAAAGAAACGTGTCCGATTGTTAACGTACCTAATATTCGGCAGCGCGTACATACTAGAAAGAAAGAAATATTGACTATACCAATGTTCTGGCACCAGTTTCGCATCTCTAGCGTAACACATTCATATGTAAATAATTAAACTTACTGAGATGATGTATAAATTGTCATACCTTGATTACAGTGGCGAGCCATGATGTTAAATTCTCGCAATGGAGCACTAGACAGAATAATTTCAGGATATTTTGCTAATATTTCTTTCGTCATGAATGAATTAATTATTAACTATTACGATTCTCTGGAATTCCCCAAAACATCATCAGAGCTGAGCACAATGGAGAACAACTTCCCTTTATTGATTTATTAATTCAGTAACATAATACACTATGTTATGAAAGGGATTAGCTACCAATTTCAGCCCTGGCGACCGCTTCAAATGACTTCGCGCAGTGGTCAGATGTGGCGGCTTTCTGCTGGTGATAATGTCAAGAACTCATTGGATAACTAGCAAATTTATGTCTTCGTTTGTCATCGCTGACATGGAGACCTTCCAGTCTCGGAAATTCAGATGAGACTTGCAATTTAGTAGGATACCTCAAGGGCGTCCACTCACAGAAATCTTAAAGTGGACTATCCAGAAAATTCCGAGAAAAAAATGGCTCTAATGTTTGTTCGCTCTCAATGTTAACATCTGGGTTCGAAAAGTTTCTGCAGCAACCAAGGTTTCTTCGATCGTCGCTATTTCTTTTCTTGAAACAAATCTTGTCACTTTTCGCTGATAAATTCCCTTCTTATTTTTGAATCTTTGAACCCAGCTGTCAGAAGCTTTAAATTCAGAAGCTGTAAATTGTTTTGCTGCTGCTAAGGCCCACTGTTGTAAATTCCGTGTAGTCACTTGCTGATAATACTCTCTGGCTTCAACAAACCGATCATAAGTCCAGGAACTGATTTCTGCGTACTTATCAAATTGATTGCCTCCTTTTTTATTTCTTCTTCCCATTGGAATAAACATTCCTTTTTTCTTGACCGGCTGCATCGCGTTTTTTTTGTAATGTCTGCAGTTTTCACGTGCGGTGGGCCTCTGCGATTTTGTAATCCAAAGAAAAACAGTTTGCTTCTCTTGCCTTCTTTTCTTCTGTTTCATATTCATAGTCTTCGTAATTTTCGAAATGTTCATCTTAAAAGTTTTCATTTTCATGAGCAAGTATTTTTTCGGTCTACCTGTCCACAGTACGTCTGTAAATTTCTTCATCCATCAACATTGCTTCACGAGAAATTGTCGTTGAAGTTATTTGCAGCAAGCAAGCTTACTTGTTTGTATGTACAATAGGGCAACAGCTATATTCTACTTTTCCACGAAGACACCGGTTCCTCGGATTTACAACGAATATTTATACCCTTTTCACAGCTTATTATATCGCTCAAGTTTGTAATAACTTTATAATGATAGTTATTAAAGCTTTAATTTATGTCCATTAAAATGCGTTAGAAATTATTCAACTTTTGAAAAAGAAAATATTGACGAGGGTAATTCACATTTCAAGCAGTCTTTGACAGTCATTTCATAAACAAAATAAAATAATTTATGATTTAATTGATAATACTTTAGGTCATTAAAATAATTAAGAAAACAAAATAAAACCGAGCCTACATGTAGGATCGAACACTGATCGACCGTATGATAAATAATATAACACGCTACTGACTGAGCTATTTCACTTGTTTACTGGAAATTTGCATCTGACCATATGTGATTTGCGTATGAGCTATGCTTAAAACATTTGAGACCTTTTTCTCGGAATTTTCTAGGTAGTGCGTTTTAAGATTTCTGTGAGTGGACACCCTGGAGGTACTACAACCCTGCGAAGTCTGATCCTGATCTAAATTTTCTCGACCGGAAGGTCCCCCTGCCAAATCTTGTAAATAATATAATTTGATTTTGTACTTGCTGACAGTAATCTTATATTTGATAAAGTATCTAGGCGCCCGAATGTGTCTACGACGATCTTATCAATGATGAAATAATTGACATATCTATAAACAAAGTTTTCCATGAATGAAAACGCGCATGACAGTTGTTTGGACTCAGATGCTGCCTTCTTGTGACCGTACCGCGAATAACAGTGCAGGAAAAGTTTAAGGAAACACCATCAGCAAACTGGGAGTTTCCAGAAGAGGCGCCTTCCGCATTAATCTAAGACAACAAGATAAGGAAATGGGTTGTACGAGGTTCGTCCCTCCTGCACTTAATATTTACGACGCTGCTGCTACAGGTGTTACCATTTTGTAACAATTTCTCATTTCCTGCGTTTGTTTATATATGGCGGATGTCGATGAAACTTTAGCTTTGTTTGTCCTCGATGCGTGACTTATAACTTGCGTGCGCTGTCGTAGAAGGTCGTTCGTTCTGGGAAAGACAAAGAATGTGCACTTCGCAACGAGGTGACTGGCACAGAAGATGCTCCTAAATGAATTTTGTTTGCGCTTGGTCAGGCTGGTGGGGGAAGCACGTGGCCCCACCCTGCTCTCTATATAGACTGTGACGTTGGTGCGGAAGAGCATGTAGCAGGTTTACAGCAGAGGCAAATTCCAGTGCGAGATTATTTCACCATGAAGACTTCCATCGTTGTCTTGTTATTCGCACTGCTCACAATTGCCAGCATTGCCTCTTGTTCCTCAGGTGAGTCAAGCTTCATATTTCTCATGTTGTCACGATCCGCATCGTCTTAAGCGTCCACCACCATGGCTGTGTGATGAGCACGTCTGAGTGTCGTACGGGGGGTCTGGGGTCAGCTCCTTTTACTGTCAAGGTTTTTCTTGGTGGGAGGGTTGGGACATGGTATAGTCATCCCCGTGATGCCAGTTGATGGCTCCTATGCCAGTATTGAAACATTTGAATGTCTATACGTGAGGTGCATATGGATCATGAAGATGACATACCGTAATGCCGAAACTGGATGTCAAAATAAAATAAAATATCTTCTCAAAGCGTACGGCTGTTTGGCGATTTTTCTTGGTAAATATTTATCGAAGTACAGTAAACATTATTTCCACGTCATCGATTTTTAATTTGATTTGCGTAATTAATGTTGAACAAATGTCTATTGATATGTCCTGGACGGAATGGATAAAACAGGCCCTATATTCCATAAGACGCATGGGTCCTAAAAATAAACGGAAATAGCTGGCGTAAACGACTCGAAACAGACCGTGACGAAATCAAGCCCATCCTCGTGTCCCCAGTTTGACACGTTGTCGTGCAGCCCTGCCAGTGCAGTGCATAAATACGTCATTCTATCTCGGCATGTAGGATGATGCTGCCACCGTTTTCGGACAGATGTGTCAACTTCCTGAGATGACTTCTTTTAGCCTATTCACGTTGTTTTGTTTTTCACTTCTAGCGCAGGACAAAATACATTTTGCTATCGACTGATGCATTTGGTTCCATAAAGCAAACTTACTGTTTGAATGATCTTGTCTTGCAGCGGCTACCACGCTGCCGGCTGCCACGCAAAACACAAATACTACAGAAATGTTTGTGTCATAATTGTGAGGGAGGAGAGGGTTGTCCTGTGAAATGTTGTCTGATACTTCGTTCCCAGCAATAACTTTACAGCGTTTCTTTATGGAACATCATGCGAGACAAACAACGGGCATAGTTTCAGAAGTGACCATACATTGTAAATAAAATTTCCGAAGTGACCATGCGTTGTAAATAAATATCGCATGACTGCAGGCTGTGCCCTTCTATTTGACGCCAATTTGTCGGCTTGCGTGTGAATTCGGAAGTTGTTTATTTGAGCTGCTTCACAAATATCCCGACGAGACAATTTTTCTTTCTAATCATTTAACCATAGAAAAATGTGAGCAGTTATCAGACTCCAACTCGGGACCCGGACGTCAGAAACCAGCAATGTTAACCACCTTATTTCGAAAGCTATCACCGCAGATTCTTGTGACGATCACAATTCCTACTAGGTTGTTCTCTGGAACGGCTCCTGCCTCATGAAAGTTGTAAAAGCAAACGTTGCTTCAGCACAATGTTGTCGCTATTTTGCAGCATGATAATGCCGAACCACATGTTGCTGAGCACATCAATGTGTTCTTTGTAAAGAAACAGGGAATGTTTCTGGACTGCCTTACCTGCTTGCAACATACCACCTACTGAACGTTGTATGGATTACTGCCAAATGGCAGTTACCCTTCAGAGTCTGTGACAGTGAAAGACAGTTAACCGTGGACCATTGCCAAAGGAGTCTCTTAGGCGACAGTACGCAATTATTCAAGTCTTTACAACTTTTTAGTTAGTTTCGACTGGTTTGATGTCGTCCTCTGTTTCTTACAAACTTGTGTTGTTCATCGATACATAGCTACATCAGAAATCCTCCGTAACCTGTTTCAGATATTCTAATCATTGTCTGAGCGTAACGGGAAGAAACCATAACTACAATAAAACGTATTCGTTGACTTGTGCTTTTAATAATTCACAATGTATACAAGATGTTTCAGTGGGAACAGTAGGTATCTTAGAAGTTGGTAGTATCGAATGGTGTTAGAATGTGACACAAATACTCGCAGAAGGCCTTAAGCAAAGGAAAATGATAGAATTCTGAGTATATTTTCATAAATTCCAATTAAGACTTCACTGCTCTCTCGAAAATTCTCGACAACATCACGAGTGGTATGTCTAAGGTTGCCTTACCGATCTTTTATGAGCGTAGCGCTGTTCATAGTGCGACCGATCAGTTCGTCTCTACTGTTTACTTTTGATTTGTAGACGTCACCTATCAACTGTCACCACACGTGACAATCAAGTGGTCAGGTCTGAAGCCCTTGGTGATCAATAAACGAAACTATAAAGAGCGATCAAAAAGTTTCCGTTCGCAGGCCGTGCAGTCCACAGTCGGAAATTCCAATCAGGCAAAATCGCCGTGAGCGTTAAGGTAAACATCCCAACCAAACACCAGGTTGAAGACAGCCTATTGCTAAACCACATGACTTGTTGCGTGAAGAAGCCTGTAACTGCCTGCAGCGTATCATCGACCGATAGGAATCGTCGACCCTTCAACGGCTTTTTTAAGGGACTGCAGGTGTGGTAATAGCGTAGGAAGCAATCAAGACTGTAGAGGCGCGCGAGGTAGCCGTGCGGTCGTAGGCGTCTTGTCAGGGTTCGCGCGGCTCCCCCCACGTCGGAGGTTCGAATCTTCTCTCGGGCATGGGTGTGTGTGTTGTCCTTAGTGTAAGTTAGTTTAAGTTAGATTAAGTACTGCGTAAGTCCCAGGGTCCGATGACCGCAGCAGTTTGGTCCCATAGTCCTTACCACAAATTTCTCATTTTCCAAGACTGTAGACTGGGGTCCGCAGCTCGTGGTCGTGCGGTAGCGTTCTCGCTTCGCGCGCCCGGGTTCCCGGCTTCGATTCCCGGCGGGGTCAGGGATTTTGTCTGCCTCGTGGTGACTGGGTGTCGTGTGCTGTCCTTAGGTTAGTTAGGTTTAAGTAGTTCTAAGTTCTAGGGGACTGATGACCATAGATGTTAAGTCCCATAGTGCTCAGAGCCATTTGAACCATTTTTCTTGTAGACTGATTGTTGTAGTGTCTCCCACTTGAGTTGACGTCACTTACGCGTTACGACATTTGCCGTTAGTTTTATAAAGATATGCTGTCGCATACAGGTTTTTCATTCTCCGAGGGACGACTACCGGTGTTTGTCCTTCGGCAGCTGAAAAAAGAACAACAGTACGTTGGTCGTGTTTAGATGCATTTGGTAACAGCGTCGCCATAGTTCGCGTTTCCGCATTTACCGAACGCACGTCGGAAAGATAGGAGTGTCACACTATTCCCATGCCTACATAGCGGTGCTTCTGTACTCGCTTCGGAGTAGCGCTTCGTTGCATATACGCTGCAGCAATGCCCTCAAACGGAAACTTTTTGCAAACCCATTATATTTTTATTGAGCCGTCGTTCGGGGAATGTTTGGTTTAGATTACAAAGTGCAAGGATCCCGTGATGCTGGAAGAACACACCCAACCTCGTAGCCAAAGTAAATTCCTCGAAGAATGATGGTAGCTTGCTTTCAAGGAAGTCTTAGATACTGGGGGCATATGAGACGATGCATTAACACAGTTAGTCCAATCTTCTGATTAGTCGATCACATCACACGGCACATTTGCGTATAAACGTTCATGAAAGTGTGTTCCTATACAGTGCGTTTTTCCGTCAGATCGCCGATCTTAGACACGATTGTTCTTGGCAGCATCACAAGTGCAAGTCACCTCATCAGTAAACAGTTTCCATTGGTATTACTCTGCGGTTTGCAATAAACTAACGAGAAAATTGCAGTCTGCTACGTTCATGTCCTCCTCAAATATTTTGAATCTGATGGAAACGAAAAGGGTCGACGCATGCGTATGTAATGTCCTCCATATTCTTGTACATGAAACACCAATTCGACAAAAAAGTTTGTGTGTGCTTGTTGATGGGATACGTTACGCAATTGTGTTCCGTCTTCTACTTCACCCCCTCTGTTCATTTGCATCTTCAGATGAGATATGACTGCGGCTCCTGCACCAGTCTCTCGTAGTGTACTGAAAACGCAAGTAAACACTATTCACTCTGCTACTCTGTGGTTTAGAGCGCACCTATCACATCAGAAGATTCATCCATTAAGCATATCGTACTCCGCGTATGTGTTGCATAAAGGTTTCCAGAAATGACTGCAATCATTCACGTTTTGTGATGGTTCAGTTTCAATTGTATGATGATCGGTTGAAAGTCGCCCAGCGGTTCAGCATCATTATGCTATATAACATCTGACTATGAGTCACTCGGCGACTTGGAAACACTCGTGGTATAACAATAATTGAAACGTCACGAAAAGGGACAGGTTGTAGCTATTTCTGGAAACCGTCTACCGTATTCTCTACAAGCAGCAGCAGCGTTTCTACTACAAAAGCTTTACACACTTATCGCATCAACCAAACAAAGCTGGACTCAAGCTTTATGGATGTTTTATTAGAGGAAGTCTCTATACTATCACCGCCTAAAATATTTGATGTTCCTCTTGAACCAGCAGGCAGATGTAGATACTGTCGTATGAAGCATTCTGCTGTTACAAAATGTTCAAATGTGTGTGAAATCTTATGGGACTTAACTACTAAGGTGATCAGTCCCTGATCTTACACACAACTTAACCTAAATTATCCTAAGAACGAACACACACACCCATGCCCGAGGAAGGACTCGAACTTCCGCCGGAACCAGCCGCACAGTCCATGACTTCAGCGCCTAAGACCGCTCTGCTAATCCCGCGCGGCTAATGTTACATGACAGAACTAATTATAATAACGCCGTAAAATTTAAAGTTACAAAGAAACTAAAATGTGATCTAACTCAGACGACTGTAGAGAGATACAAATGCTACATTAATAAGCGTACTACTATTGCACCAAACAGGCAAGTGTATTTTCGAGAATTTTAAAGGTGAGGTAATCTTTTGCTAATGAATTGCGGAAACACACCTTAAATTTTATGTAATCAACAGCACTTTTCTCGCGAGATTTTCGTGGTTAAATTCGATTCGCAATGCGTCTGTGACAGACTGCTAAAAGCTATGTTGCTCATTTCCAGCACCAGCCGAGGAGGAGCACCACGGCGACCGCCACGTGCGCTTCACGTGTGACGCGCTGAGCGGTTTGGGCGTGGCAGACTCGGCGTGCGCCGTCCGCTGCGTCGCGATGAACAGAGGCTACCATGGCGGACACTGCAAAGGGGGCGTCTGCCACTGCCGCAAGTAGGAGACCACTGGTCTCTTACATGTACGCTCAGCAATAAACGGTCCAGCACTGTAGAGATACGCTGAATATTTGCGTCTTATTTTGTTGTTCACCCCACACATTTGTACTGATCAACCAACCTCTACCAAGGTGACACATGTTGCACCCACATAAGAGGTGCAGTTCCAAATTGGTCAACAGTAAGCTATTTAAGGTACGGAGGTAAGAAACAACTTCACCACTATGTTCGAGCACAGAGACGGTGGTAAGTGAACAGATGCAGAGCCAGCAGTCTGCGCAATGAAACAGCTTGTGGTATTTTTATGAGAACAGCAGTCCAGATGAGGAATCACATGTATCAGTAGCTACACAGCATTTGTGGAGAACAAATAATTCTCTCTTCTGTTACAGCTCGCTCCTTGACGTAAGTATCTGTTTACATATCGCACATTCAAATTAATGCGGTACATTTATGTCCTAACTACCAGCAAAACACACTACTGAAGAAAGGAAGAGTCATGAACAACATTCTGAAAATTCTGACCGGTGGTTAGTGTGGCTGTTAGGGTGGGGGGGGGGGGGAGGTATGTAGAGGTCACTTTTTTGATTTTGCCCTAATAACGCAAAAAACTGTGTTCCAGGGCTGTATCAGAGTGAAGAGGGAGATGTGTGGAGTGGAAGTGTGAGGGAAGGTAAGTCGCCATATTGTGTTCACTTCACTCTTTCACAGGTCTGAAAAACTGACCATCGAGTAGGAGATTCTCCACTCTGCCTGTCCCGCTACATCACAAGAAGCGATTACAGGGTGTCTCACAGAGTTACGCTGACTCTCCACAGCGCGCCGTGTAAATAAATAACGACGAAGTGTGCAAACATGCCTGGGAAAGTTGATTTCCCACAAAATGCGTTAACACTGCATGCAATGCAAGGGTGTCATTCTACATAAGCCACCGTATTCCAAATATCAATGCTAATCTAACAAAAAAAAAAAATTGATCTGCCTGAGTCTAACAGGTCACAGGCCGGTTATTGGTTAAGTTGATCACAAACATACGAGAAGGAACAGTCGTTAACGCCACAGGCACGACGGCATCGGCTACGAGGTATGTGCCGACCACACTCAATTCGGCGCATGTGGCATCTTCTATTAGGCCTCGAGCCTCACTGAACTGGACAGTCAAGTACCAGATGAACTCCTTTTCCACACCAGAAATATGCTTTACAACCAGAAGGTTCAAATGGTAACCAATGGGGTTTGCCACCTTGCACTTGGAATTTGAACTCTAACCCGTTCTGCTGGTTGGGCTGCTCATCAGTGAATCTCAAACTTCGTCTAACTCAGAAAACGTAGTGGGCTTCTGGGCAAATACATTTCGTGATTGATCTTCCGGTTTCATGCCCTGGAGAATGTTGAGCACATTGTCATATTCTGTGACCGTCATCTGCAAAGCATCAACTGCCATGCACACACGCTGTATGTACTCAAGTTAATTCTCAGTAGGTCCTTGTACCTGCCAATAATGGTCGCTCTCTAATTCATTATGGACGCGGTGTGATAACTTTAACTGTATCACGCTATTTCTCAGATCTCCTAGAGTGCCCCGTCCCGTAAGTATTTCCCAAAGTACACTACCCAGTGAACAGTGAGTCAAACGATATAATAAACGCAATATAACTGAGTGGGGAACCTACAATGAGTCAGCATGAATCTCAACACGGGCAATCAGCCATAACAGCTCTTAAACGTGGGGCTGTTGGACTATGGTTAAATTGGAAACGCCCCAAAAGAAATGGTTAATTGGGTTAGGCAACTTAGTAAACGAACCTACAGCCGATGTATAGGGAAGATAAACATCATCATCCCGGCCCGCCTTAATGGACAAGTCGTGAGTGGCGCCACTCTTCTCTGTGCCACTCGCCTCTCTTTCCAAACTCATCACGCTAGTCGTTACTTGCAAAACCTTGATGCGAATAAACAATTGACTAACTATGTCATCTTGTTCCTTAGGAAGAGGGAGGTGGCTCAAATCAGAGCTACGGTTCCCCCAATGGAAAAATTGAGCCTGAATTCTTGCCATCTCTTTGTGACACGGATGATACCCTTCAATCAATTGAATGTTGCGACTAAGCTCACTGAGAGCACTAGAACAAGTATAAATCACAACACTTCGCTGGCCAATCAATTCGAAAGAAATATGAAACGGTATGTCCTAGAAAACATGCAGCCTCACTGCTAACTCAGCAATGCCGCCAACTATTGGTTGCCGCGTTAACTTTAGGTCATATTCAGGCTGGTCTCTTTTTAAATAAGTCAGGCCAAGGCTGCTTCTGGGATCTATCTCCTGTAACATCCCCCTAAAAAACCACAGCAAATATTAGAAAAGAATACTAACCAGTAATATAATTCAATAATGAAATCATGAGTGATGTCAACAAGTGAAGACAAACTCCCCTCCTCCCCTTCCGCTTTTCACGCAATGGAACAACCAAGCTTTGCAGCTACCATTGAAATGGTCTTCCATTGATGGCGGCTCGAATTCATGAATGTGCCAAGTCCCAGGTTGCGTTTGACAACACCTACATTTATTTCACGAAAACATTTAGAAATTTCCGTTCAAGATGGAATGAACCGAAAAGCCAGTTAACAACAACGAATAATCACAGAGCACCAGAAAGGCTTAAAATTTGCTTTGAAATTCAAACCTTCCTATTTAAAAAAAAATCGTAACAGGTTAACAAGAATAATCACAGAGCGCAAGAAGACTTAGAATTTACGAATTTACTTTAAAATTCTCTGTTAAAAAGTGTATAACAAAATCAAAATCTATAACAGCAGAGCCCCAGAAGACTTAGAACTATACCCTTAAAAAAAAAAGAGTAAAAGCCCCAATTCAAAACGACTAAGCCACATGGTGACTACCAGGAATACAACAAATGTAAAAACAGTGACAGCACGCATGCCTATAGGGGCTTAAATTTTCTATAAATTTGGCAACAATTGCATTTCAGTTTCGATAATAGAAGGTAACATCATCAGAATCTTTAATATTTTATAAGCTCTGTCTCCTTTAAACCATACAGCAAAGGGCTCTGACTCACTTATTTTACAATGATTCCCGGTTATAACAACAAAGGGCATCGTACGCTTAATATATGACTGGCCCATGTATCAATTGTACACCTTGTGCACTTGAAGTGTGCGATAAGCAATCACATCTCTGCTATTAAAACTCTGCAGATCTGGAATGGTTTTTGCTGTATCACAAGGATACCATACAATTGCAGCAGTGATCCAGCCATTACCACGAGCAGCTGCATCATTGTTCGTAACCGTATAGTTCGCAACACACCCGCAAAATACGGATGGCCCTTGCTGAATATACACACATCAAAAAAAGGAACCTGCACAGAAAACTGGAATAGAGATCAACATAAACATCATTCCCGCACTTTTTATTGCTCAAAAAAACCAAACATTGTATGTTGTACCACCATGCAGCGAGATTGCTGTACACACCGGTACCTCTAATACCCAGTAGCACGTCATCTTGCATTGATGCATGCCTGTATTCGTCGTGGCATACTATGCACAGGTTCACCAAGGCAGTGTAGGTCCAGATTGTCCAACACCTCAACGGCGATTCGGCGTAGATCCCTCAGAGTGGTTGGTGTCGCCTCGTCCATAAACAGCCCATTTCCAACTATCCCAGGCACGTTCGATTGGATTCATGTCTGGAGAACATGCTGGCCACTCTAGTCAAGCGATGTCGTTATCCCGAAGGAAGTCATTCACACGACGTCCACAGCGGGGGCGCGAATTGTCCATGAAGACGAATACCTCGCCAATATGCTGCCGATATGGTTGCACTATCGGTCGGAGGATGGCAGTGAGGTATTGTACAACCGTTACGGCGCCCTCCATGGCAACCAGCAGCATACGTCGGCCCCACAAAATGCCACCCCAAAACAGTAGGGAATCTCCAACTTGTTGCACTCGCTGGACAGTGTGTCTAAGGCGTTCAGCCTGACCGGGCTGCTTCCAAACACGTCTTTGACGATTGTCTGGTTGAAGGCATATGTAAGACTCATCGGTGAAGATAACGTGATGCCAATCCTGAGCGGTCCATTCGGCATGTAGTTGGATCCATCTGTACCGCGCTGTATGATGTCGTGGACGCAAAGATGGACCTCACCATGGATATCAGGAGTGAAGCTGCGCATCATGCACACTTTTGCGCACAGTTTGAGTCGTAACACGACGTTCTGTGGCTGTACGAAAAGCATTATTTAACATGATGGCGTTGCTGTCAGGGTTACTCCTAGCCATAATCCGTAGGTAGCAGTCATCCACTGCAGTGGTAGCCCTTGGTCGGCCTGAGCGAGGCATGCCATTGGCAGCTCCTGTCTCTCTGTATCTCCTCCATGTACGAACAACATCGTTTTGGTTCACTTCAAGATACCTGGACACTTCCCTTGTTGAGAGCCCTTCCTGGCACAAAGTAACAATGCGGACGCGAGCGAACCGCGGCATTGACCGTCTAGGCATTGCTTAACTTCCTGATGGAATGACTCGAACTAATGGGCTGTCGGACCCCCTCAGTCTAATAGGCGCTGCACGTGCATGGTTGTTTACATCTTTGTAGGGGTTTAATGACGTCTCTGAATAGTCAAAAGGACTATGTCTGTGATACGATATCCACAGTCAACGTCTATCTTCAGGAGTTCTGGGAGCTGGGGTGATGAAAAACCTTTTTTTGAGACACACACACACAGACACACACACACACACACACACATATATATATATATATATATATATATATATATATATATATATATATATATATATTAGTGCTAGACCAACTTGCACAGTAATCATATAAAACACAAGAATTATTCACCCCTAGATACTTCTGCATTTTTTCTTTTTTAAAAAAAGACAAACATTAAATAATATTATAACACTTAAGCCGAAGTCATAATCAGAGACAACTGCAATAAAACTATTATTTGTCCCCAGATCTCCGATAATTACATATATACTGACAAACATTTAAACAAGAGGGGGGGGGGGGTAATATTTAAACACAAGATTAATCAAAGGTAATTACAACAAGTTCCCTTTACAAATAAGTACTCGCACAACGATAAGGTTGACTTTTCATTGAAAAGTTTACTAGATGTAAATATTGGACCTTACCAACATAGGGCATTCATCAACCGTCCACATGATAGCAGTCTCCCTGTGTGGCTAGGGCTAAAGGACACTCCACTACATGGCCAAAGTAATTCTAAAATTCAATTAAAAATAAAAGAGTTTAACAACCCGGGCAATAATTGCCGCGTCTATCCCAGTAGGACTCCTATTAGTTGGACTCCTTCACAGATCCATCAAAAAACAATACCACAAGCAACTCAAACACTGTGCATCAACAGGGATGGAAATGGCAATGAGCGCTTGGTGTCATTGGCCGGGAGACCCCTTGCGGGGCAGGTCCAGCAACAGGGATGAACTGTAGGTAATCAGGGGCACACAGAACACAGAAGCGGCCAAAAAATCCAATACACGCAGTCCGCTGAGACGACTGACAGACCGACCAAACAACCAACGGACATTCACAATTAAATCGCAGGCAGGGGAAAAGGTTGCAAGTGAATCGCAAACTGACAGCTTGTTACCAAGGAGTTTCTCCGACGGAGACAACATTGTGGGCGGTGGCGGCAACACATTTGCGATAGAAAACCAATAGCCATCAGCCTCTCGCAGAACGTAGCCTTTGGTCACTTCTCCCACAATCAGCCAACCGTAGTCGCGACCGCTTCAGCTCAGAGACCCAACTACCTCCCAGCGCTGTCCAAACGAGACTCGCACGCCGCGAAAATTAGGCTCACTGGCGGTGTAGTGGCGGCAGCGCCACCGGACGACCAGAGCAGAAACAGGTACCAAGCAAAGGAAGTCACACAGAAGAGAAATCGATACGAGCCGACACGGCTCGGGGCAGTCTGGGGGATGCATTACGTCCTGATATCTCAATACTCAAATGATGACAAGAGTTGCAGCGGCAGTGTGGAGGCGCGCGTTGTCGTGAAGGAGAAGAACGCTTCTAGACAGTAGTGCTCTGCGACAGTTCTGTATAGCTGGCTTTAGCTCATTCTCCAACATGGCGCTACAGTGAGCATATTCACTGTTTCACCCCTTTGCTGATAGTGCTCCAAAATTGGGTCATTCATATCCCTGAAGTGGGCGAAATGGAACTTTCCAGCAGAGGGCGGAGACTCGAATGTCTTCTTGGCTGGAGAAGATGTGTGTCCCCATTCTGAAGGCTGTCTTTTGCTTTCTTATTTATAGTGATGCAACTAGTTTTCGCCTCCTGTGACGATGTGTCAGAAAGTTGTGTCTTTAGTGTTATATAGCGCCAGAAGTGATGTGGCAGCCTGAATGTGCATCATCTTTTGTGCACCAGTGAACATCCAAGGCACCCAGAGTGCACACAAAAAACGGTACTTGAGAACCCCACTAATAATGGTATGAGCAGATCCAACGCTGCTTCTTTGTTTCTTTGCTAAAGCTTCTACGGATTACGCCGGTTCTCACGTATCATGGCGTCGGCGCGTCCCACGTTCTCGTCAGTAACAGGCGTGTTGAGACGACCAGAGTGCTGCTCATCTGTGATTGACGTTCGTCAAATTTTGAAAATATCTACCCACTCGTACACTCTTGTCTCACTAATGCAGCTATCTCCATACCTTTCCAACATCGTCCTATGGAGTGGTCGAGGTCTTACGCGCTCCGTCCACAAAAATAGTATTACTGCTCGCTGTTCTTCTACGAAGCACACAGCTATTGACGCGGTCATTTTGTTTCAACTGCCTTTCCTATCCAACTTGTCATGCCATCTGTCGGCATATTCTGGAATTTTCTCAAAACGTGCATCTTAAAAATTATTTTTAGCAATTAGCCCATGATCCCACTCGAAGAGGAAATGGTTGCGGAAGCATTCTTGACCTCTTAGCAACAAATAATTCTGGACAAATAGGGAGTATCTTGACGAATACAGTGATTAGAGACCACAAGGCAATTGCTGCTAGGCTGAATATCATAACACCTACAACCATAAGAAAAGAAAAGTATATCTATTTAAAAAGGCTGATATAAATGCTCTTAACGCGTTGTTAAGAGAGAGTCTTCACTCCTTCCGAACTGATCATGTTGTAGAAATGATGTGTGATTTCGAAGAGATAGTATCAACGGCAGTCGAGAGATATATACCACATAAATTAATAAGTGATGGTACTGATCCGCCATGGTACACAAAACGGGTCAGATCGCTGTTGCGGAAGAAACGAAAAAAGCGTGCCAAATTTAAAAGAACGCGAAATCCCGAAGATTGGTAAAGTTTTGCAGGAGTTCGAAATTTTATACGAGACGCTTTTAATAAGTTCCACGGCGAATCTATGTCTTGGAATCTGGGAGAGAACAGTAAGAGATTCTGATCATGCACAAAACACACCAGTGGCAGGACGCAATCAATACCTTCACTGCGCGATAACAAGGTGAAGTCAGTGACGACAGTGCCACTAAAGAAGAGTTATTAAACACCGTTTTCCCAAACTACTTCACCAAAGAAGACGAATTAAATATTCCTGAATTCCAATCAAGAACAACTGTCAAGATGAGAAACATAGAAGTAGATATCTGCGGAGTAGAAAAACAGCAAAAATCACTTAATAAAGGAAGGGCCTCCGGTCCAGATTGTATACCAGTCAGGTTCCTTTCAGAGTATGCTCCATGTTTAGCAAGTATATACAACCGTTCACTCACAGAAAGAGAGGAAAATTCCTCAAGTCACACCAATACCCAAAAAGGGAAGTAGGAGTAATCCGTTGAATTACAGGTCCATATCACTAAGGCCGATTTGCAGTAGGGTTTTGGAACATATACTGTGTTCGAACATTATGAAGTACCTCGAAGAAAACGATTTATTGACACATAGCACGGATTGAGAAAATATCGTTCTTGCGAAACACAATCAGCTATTTATACTCATGAAGTAATGAGTGCTATCGACAGGGGATGTCAAATTGATTTCACATTTTTAGATTTCCAAAAGGCTTTCGACACGGTTCCTCACAAGCGTCTTCTAACCAAACTGCGTGCCTGTGGAATATCGCCTCAGTTGTGCTACTGGATTCGTGATTTCCTGTCAGAATGGTCACAGTTCATAGTAGTAGAGTAAAACAGAAGTAATATCCGGTGTTCCCCAAGGAAGTGTTACAGGCCCTCTTTTGTTCCAGATCTATGTTAACGGCTTAGGAGACAATCTGAGTAGCCGTCTTAGATTGTTTGGAGATGATGCTGTCATTTACCGTCTTGTAAAGTCATCAGATGACCAAAACGAATTGCAAAATGACTTAGATAAGATATCTGTATGGTGCGAAAAGCGGTAATTGACCCTGAATAAAGGAAAGTGTGAAGTTATTCACATGAATACTAAAAGAAATCCACTAAATTTCGATTACACGATAAGTCACACAAATCTGAAGGCTGTAAATTCAACAAAACACTTAGGGATTACAATTACAAATAACCTAAATTCTAACGATCACATAGATAATGTTGTGTGTAGAACAAACCAAAGACTGCGATATATTGGCTGAGCACTTAGAAGGTCTACTAGAGAGACTGCTTACACCACGCTTGTCCGCCGTATTCTGGAGGATAGATGTGTGATGTGTGATCCGCATCAGGTGAGAGTGA